>NW_014555084.1:0-2117 GCF_001313825.1 Dinoponera quadriceps | reverse complement strand
GTACATAAATAATTTTTTTGTAAGAATTATCTCTTGCCCTTATAGATCTGGTGATGATTTCAAAAAAATTACAGTCAAAACATTATATATCCTTTTACATTGGCCCATTTTTTCTACCGTACCACAATTCACAGGCTTTACTGCATTACTACTGTATATTATTTTAATTCTTATATTGTTAAAAGCCACAACTGAGTTAAATGAATAAAAACTGCTACTGATATTACTACAACTGCTCTTAATAATGGCGTAAAGTATACTACTAACAGCAGCGTCTTCGGATTCTCGATACAAAACAAGAGAAGCGCTATCGCGCTGCGCCGTCTTTTTGGCATACGACAAGTGAAGCGCGATAGCGCTTCCCCGGACTCAAACGGTTAACACTATGCCGTCCGCACGTCTAATCTAGATTTTCTTGTGGGGCGCCGGTGGGACTGACTTAAATAATATCGCTTACCGCCGACGGTGTTTCGAGGTTCTTCTTTACTAATTTTATCGTCAGTTCCCATGTCTCAATCCTGTCCCTCTATTTTCTCGAAATTGTGGGGGTATAGATATGTAAATAAGTACAAGATTTTTTTGTATAATATATTTATGTTTATTTTGTTAAATATTTAGTATTTATTTTTTAAATGAAATGAAGAAAAGCAATCTCCGAGGTGAAGCGCAACTCCACAAGATTTATACATTAAATTAGTTCTCCTAATTTTTTTGTTTTTGTTACACACATGACACCTGCGTTTTCGGTTGTTGGTTTCTGAAATACGTATGAGCTGGTGTTCCTTTACGTTGCCGGAAAGTCTGTTGATCGATTGACGACTGGAAGCACGCGATGCACTGGGGATCTCGAAGTTTTCTTCACACTGGTAAATGATCTTTTATCCAAGATTCGCATATTTTCAATAAAAAGTCATGAAAGCAGAGTTTCTTGGGATCTGTATCATAATGTTGCTGCAGTAAGAACGCGTTGTATAGAGCGCAATTGAAGAGACCACTTTCACACCACTTTACACCACTTTCTTTGACCATTTTATGGTTTTCTGGAATATAGGATAATAGCTTAGAAATTGATCAGCGCGATCTACTCCTTTCATATATTTATTGTAATCCAAAATAGATGTTGGTTTTTTAATCGTTCTATTGGTTTTTCGGCATTCTTTTGCTGTGTCAACTAAAGTGCCATTGTGTATAGTAGAAATTGTTTTTATTATTTTCGTCTTCGATGCTCTCCATACTTGCGCGAGTACTGCTCCTCTTCGCTGATATTTGGTTTCAAATACATTTAGTTTGCAGTTTTTCAACTTTGCCGGTAATCCTCTATTCTGCTGCAGCGTTCCACAAACGCGAATTTTCTTGGTAAGCAAATCTTCCGCAAGTTCCACACTGTTATAGTAATTATCCATATACAGGTGATACCATTTTCCAGTAACATTTTCGAATAGTTTTATCACTGTATTCTTTAAAGGTTTTTTAATGCCAGAGTATATTTTGAAACGCGAAATATATCCCGTAACGGAATCACACAGCATCCGGACAAGTATACCGTACTTTGTAATTTTTTTATAAACTTTAAAACTTAATCGCCCACGCCACGGTATCATTCCTTCATCGATAGTAATATTTTGACCAAGATTGAGGTTTTCTTGAAACTTTTTTGTAAAATAATCAATTATATCTTGTACTTTGAACAGTCGGTCGGCATTTTCTGGTATGTTACTATTATCCGAGAAATGTAAAAACGATAATATTTGACGAAATTTGTTGCGGGACATCGTTTTACCAAATATTGGTGTTTCCAAAAGTGGATTTGTCGACCAATAATCGTCAATCCTTGGTTTTTTAACGATTCCCATAAGAATAACTAGTTCAAACCATTTTTTTAGTTCGACTGCCGTAACATTGAAAAATTTTGCGCTTTTTTTATCGGGCTTCCTCTTCGTGTAATTTTGATCGTAGTACCTGTTCGTTTCGGTATTAATAAATTCAAACAAGTCGTTCCCTATAAATAGTTCCACGACATCCTCGATATTGTTTGCATCTCTGGGAAGTATATTAGGACCGGAAGATCCTTCGAAAGCATTATTGTTTCTTGGTAAATCGAAATCTGACCACTCTCT
>NW_014555083.1:0-428 GCF_001313825.1 Dinoponera quadriceps | reverse complement strand
TATAGAATAAAAATGTCTTTGAATCAATCAAAGAACATCCTCAAATTTTTTCAGAATTTTTCAAGATATTTTTGAAAAATTGGATTTTCCGAATTTTTCAGAAAATCAAAAATTGTCCCCAAAAATTCTGAAAAAATTTGAGAGTATTTTTTGACTAATTCTAAGACATTTTTGTTCTATAAACTTTTTTACTAAACTCAATAGTTTCCGAGAAAACAAATTAGCTTAGTTTATTGTAAATTGTTTATATTTTTGTTGCCATATCGTAAAAAGGAGTGGTTCAATTATTACATAAAAATTCCCTGATATACTTTAACTATCGTGATCACCCCTGATCACGTTTATAGCATGAATTCTTTTCGGTAACATTGCAAAAATTTTCAAAAAATTTTTTTCAAAAATTTTCACGTTTTTTTTGTTTAAATCGG
>NW_014555082.1:0-1386 GCF_001313825.1 Dinoponera quadriceps | reverse complement strand
GCAGTAGTTGCTACCCCGGCGTACTCGCCCGCCAGCAGCAGTCCCTACGCACAATCTTCCTAATTACACGCGAGTCCGTACGCACGCCTTTGGATTTCAAATCGATGCGGACTGTGCGATTGGCACTGTTTGAGGACGACCGAGTTCCTTCCTGTTAGCCGCCGAGAAGCGGCTGTAACTTCCGGGAGTAGTCCGACTCTGTATGCTGCCGAGAAGCGGCGGAAACCTTTCGAATTTACTCGCAATGCTACTTCCCCGGAATCAATTGCGACTCGACCTTTTAACCCGCGACTGTATGAGGCCTCGCTCATCCTCTCACCACCGGAAGCTCGACTCTCCTCTCCAGGGCTCCTTCCTGGGCACAGCCACGGTCCTGGTTCTCGCACGCTCGCTTGCTCGTACTCTCATTCGCTCGCTTGCTCTTTCGCACTTCTGCTTCGCACGCCTACGGGCCGCAAGTGACGAGCTTCGCTCGTCCCGTCTCATATGAGCAACCGCCTCAGGGATCTATCGCCGCGCTACGCGGCTCCTGATTGGTTCCTTCGGCTGAATCATTTGTTTTGCGGGTGTTCGCGGGACCTCGCGTCTGTTACTGCTGTTTTTCGATGCCTTTTTGCCTGCGTTTTGCGGGGCAGAATCCGGCAACTTTTAGGGCTCGCAGTCGTTCCAGGACTCCCGGGCGGCCTACCGCAAGATCTTGATCTGCGACCGGGTCGCGGGACCTTGCGCCTTTCTTTCGCAAGGTGGCCATTTCGCTTTCCGTTGCCGTCCCTCCGTCCTAACGCATCTCTCCCTGTCCCTCCGCATCTCTCTCTCTAGTATCCTTTCGGTCGGTTTTTCCTTTTGTCCGTTGTCTGTCGTCCTGGCTCGCGGGTTTTTCCACTCAAAGAATGTTTAAAGCCGCGGGTTTGCGTCCTGTGTGTAACCGGCGCACAGGACCAAAAATCGGCACTCGACCGTACTCTTTCCGCGAGAAGGCGCGGACTCCAGGCTCTCCCTCGATCAGGCCACCGCCTGAGTGACGGAATATATTCTGCATCGTCACAATATATACAGGGTGTCCCAGACCACCCGTCTCACCCGATTTTTCATAAACGCGACATTTTAAAGAAAAATGTTTCAGACAAAAGTTTTGTGACTTCGAGGGGCACATAAGATGGTGTCATTGGTTTGACCTTGGATAGTCGTTTGAAGATCACGTGAAGGTCACCTTTAATTTCTTAAGTGGAAACACCCATTTTTCAATGAATATTCTTGTAGTTTACCTCGAGAGCTTTCCAGAACGCTATAATGAAAGGTTTTTTTAATCAGTACTTTTCGAGTTATGAGGGTTGAATGTTACGGTACCGCCGGCATTAGCATTACCCAAGGTGGAGGTTGCACGGT
>NW_014555081.1:44129-47751 GCF_001313825.1 Dinoponera quadriceps | reverse complement strand
TTTTCGAAATATTCGACTGGATGGATTAAAATGGTCCACCCTGTGTATATATATATATAAGCAGTAGTATAACAGCTAGTATTGCAATATCTATCGTTTCACGACGAATTATTTGTAAGCGCAAGTTTATTAGTGCATATCGCTATGTGTGCGTTTCAAATTTCTTTTAATATTAATAATTTTTTACATATTTATTTGATTATTTGCTTTTTGTTTACTTTTGTTTTGCTTTTGTTATTTTAATTACAGTTTTAAAAAAACGTTTTTTGGCTTTTGTATAATCTTTGTGGAAAAGTAGTGTATACAGTGTGACGTAGCGGCTTAGAACGCCCGTCACAAGAGGCGAACGCCTTCGATTTGTACTCCCAATATATATCACGTTTCACTTACATAATGCTTATGCATACATTACTTACATTACTTACATTACATAAATCACTTACATAATGCTTCTTTACAATTTGCATCGCAGAAACCTGACTGTTTTGCAAACTTATTATTCATCTTTTATTATACCTATGACTAAACTGAAGGTAAACAAGACGGAAATAATATATGACAATAACACGACATCACGCCATATCGGTTTTTACGATTAAAACTATGTACAATAAAAGTTCCTTATTCGCGGTGGATATGTTCCATAAATTTGTCGCGAATACAGAAACCGTGGATTTGGAATGGTAATTTGTATAGGATTATAGGAGATACGTTCCATGGTTCCAAAATATAAAAAAATATCAGAATAAAATAAATTTAATAAATGATTTTTAACAATATCTATTACTATTTATTGTCAGGCTTAGGCAAGGGTTTAAAGAACTTAGTAATTTTTTCTTGTTTTGTTGCTTTTAAGAGGTTTTTCAATTCAGATTGATATTCAGCTGTGGCATTCATAATTTGCCTTTTAAAAATGAGACTTCTTTCCATAGACGCATCAATTTTCATAAAAAAATCACAAAGCTCATTTGCCATCCGTAAACCTTCACTTAGATTTTTCAAGTTAAAGGCCACCTTTTCAGAACTCGTTGAAGCCTCTTCTTCAACGGGATGCGGAGTTAACATTTCCTCTAAGTCGGTTTCTGTCAAATCTTCATCTTGCGATTCAAGCAACTTTTGAATGTCATTTGATTCTATCTGTTCAAAGCCATCTCGTCCTATTCCATTCGCAACTTCAGCAATGTTTGCAGTTAAAGTTTGAATTTGCACGGATTCTTCATCATTTTTGATAGTCAGAACAGGCCACAGTTTTTTCCAGCATGATTTCAATGTCTCTGGCTTCATTTCTCCCAACGATTCTTTTATATTAACAATGCATTTCTCTATGTCAAATTTTTTCCAGCATTGCGTAACGTTCATATCAGGATCAACTTCCATGGCGTCCAATATGATTTTGAAGGTTCGCTTAATGTAATAAAGCTTAAAGGCCTGGATTATTACTTGATACATGGGTTGAAGTAAAGCCGTCGTATTAGGTAGCAAAAATATCACCTTTACATTTGGATACCGATTATATACCGAATGGATCCGCGAATAAAGAAATTTTTAGCCGCGAACACAGGAATTGTGTCGCAATTTTTTTAACCCGCGAATAGTGAAAACGCAAATAAGGAAACCGTGAATAAGGAGCTTTCACTGTATGTGTATATACGCCTTCCCGAAGAGAAAAACAATCGGCGGCCCGTATAACGAAAGGGCCGCTGCTAAAAAGGAAATGGCGGAGGGGGGGGGGGCTGGGCAGGGACCTAGGCTCCGACCAACCTTTCCCTTATGGGCGGAGGAAAGGTGGATCATCCTCCGCCGTAAAAGGGATGGACCAGGAACAGAAACAAGCCCCTGGTCAGGACGACTATAAGTCGCGCGGGGAGAGAGGGGGCGGGGCACCATGGAAGAATGCTGGCGATGCCCGTGGTGACCTCGCCAAACCGCCAGAGAAGAATCGCGGCAGGGGTTTTAGTGAGTATGCCCGTTTCGCACTGAGAGATAGGAGAGTCCCGCATACCTTCAAGAGCCTGGAGGATACCCTGGACTCCTGGAGGATGTATAACGCATTTCCCCTGCCTCAACAAAAAAACAGATATTACATGATATAGACTACAAAAACGTTTACGCTTACAACCTTGATTATACTGAAATGTAGAGCATACGTGCATGTTTTCCAGCGAACTCTTACCATACCGAAAACGGATAAACCAGATAAGAATTTGGCGTTTTGCTTGATTGGTCCGTTCTCGTTGCGTCAATAATCATTTGTGACATTTGTTCTTCACGGTGAGGTTGGTTTGAACTATGGTACCTCTATTAAGAATTTAAGGATTGAACTAATAAGATAAATGGATTTGCAAGGAGCCTCTACTATTCTTTGAGTGGCAGGCCTTCTCGAGGACGTGCTGCGTAGTGGTTTATACAAAGACGATTCAGATATTAGGTGAAGTAAAAGGTTCTGAGCGTTTTCCGCTTTATTTCGACGATGAAATTAACATAGTTAGGATTATCCAATTTCGATCAAATATACGCCGTTTTGTTCGATAACTTTTGTCCATTTTGAAGGCAATTTCATAATTCCGCGATTGAAGAAGTCCTCGTCCCTATTGGTAAAAAACTTGACCAGCTCATTTTTACAAGCCTCTCTTGAGGCCAGTTTTGTACCATCAAGAAAATTTTGCAAATGCTTGAAAAGGTGATAATCGCTTGGTGCCAAGTCTGGACTATACGGTGGGTGCAATAGAACCTCCCATCCAAGCTCTCGGAGCTTCTGGAGCGTCGTTAATGATGTGTGCGGCCTGGCGTTGTTTTGATGGAACACAACACTCTTCCTATTGGCCAATTCTGGCCGCTTCTGGTCGATCGCCTGCTTCAATCTGGTCAGTTGTTGACAATAGAGGTCCGAATTGAGTGTTTGGCCCGATGGGAGCAGCTCATAGTGGATGATTCCTTTCCAATCCCACCAAACACACAGCAAAACCTTCTTGGCCGTTAATCCGGGCTTGGCGATCGTTTGGGCCGGCTCACCGCGATTGGACCACGATCTTTTTCGGCTGTTGTTTTCGTATGTGACCCATTTTTCATCACCAGTTACCATCCGCTTCAAAAATGGGTCGATTTCGTTACGTTTTAGCAAAGAATCGCAGGCATCAATTCGGTCCAAAAGGTTCTTTTGCGTCAATACGTGTGGCACCCATATNAATTCGTGTGGCACCCATACATCGAGCTTCTTCTTGAGACCAGCCTTATTCAAATGGTTCCAAACGGTTTTCTGGCTAATTTTCAGTTACTGGGCAATGGAATAAGTGCTCACATGCCGGTCCGACTCGACGATTTCCATGATTTTATAGACATTTTCGACGATTGGCCTACCAGAGCGTGCCTCATCTTCGACGTTCATATTACCAGAACGGAATAGTTGGAACCCCGCTTTGCTATTGCATTCGATATTGTATTGGGTCCATAAACAGCACAAATTTTTTTGGCCGCCTGCTCCGCCTTTTCACCTTGGTCGTAGTGGTACTGAAGAATGTATCGAATTTTCTCTTTTTTTACCTCCATTTTGGAACGCTATAACACACAATTGCCTTGACCAAACACAAAACTGTCCCAGAACTTTTTTTGAGCGTAATGTCAC
>NW_014555081.1:26862-43784 GCF_001313825.1 Dinoponera quadriceps | reverse complement strand
TTTCCCATAGCTTTTAAACGGTCAGAAATTGTTTGTTGTGCAACATTTAACATTTCTGCCATTTGTGTCTGACTCAAAGTGTCATCTTCATCCAATATTGTTTGCAATTCGGTGTCTTCAAACTTTTTTGGTGGTTTTCCACGTTCTTTATTTCTCACATCAAAATCATTATCTCTGAACCGTTGAAACCATCTTTTGCATGTTGCTTCTGATAGAGCATGATCACCATATGCCTCGACAAGCATTTGATGCGACTCTGCAGCACTTTTCTTCAAATGAAAACAAAAAATTAATGCTTTCCGCAAATCATCATTTTCTGGTACAAAATTCGACATTTTTAACACGATAAAAAAATATGATGTTGTTTGTTCAATAACTTGACGTAAACTGAATATGTTTGATAGATGTCATAGAAACCAAACAAAACAAAATCAGGCCCGTTCAAAATAAATGTTCCCTATCGAGACATTTGTATTTTGACGCTCACTTCATACCGGTACACCTAGTATACATCGTGAGATATGGCTCACTAAAGACATCTAGTGGAAAACGCTCAGAACTTTTTACTTCACCTAATATACTATTCGAGACGAATTTCGTATACGGATTCGGATATTACCATATCGAAGGATCTGCAAGATTTAATATGGGTCAGAATATTGGTCAGCTAATTTAAACGATCCATGGGTAAAGAGGAAAACATAATCGCCTATTTGGAAATTTTGTTTATCAATGCGCCGAATCGTAGTAAATTTTGAATCCCATTTTTGCTTCTTCCAGATTCAATTTTGCTCTCTTTTCAAGGTTTCGAATATTATGAAAAAGATTAGTTAAATATCCTGCGTAAGTTTCAAGAAAAGAAGGGTTACATGAGGAAGAAGATAACCGGGCGGCTTGTCCATATACGAGTTCGTGAGATTGTGAATTTTATACCCTTATGTACACTAGTACTGTATGCAAAACTGGTTCTCTCGATGAATTTGTCCAAGTTGTGCTTCTTTTCGCACTTTTGAAGCACTTAAGGGGGTATTCTGGTTTTAGCGGCTAAAAACTAGTCGGTATTCGGGAATTTTTTGTGGAGAAATGGAAAGGAATATTAAAACTGGACTTTTTATATAACATTTAGCAGTGCTTAACCCTTTCGGTACGAACGCCGGATATATCCGGCATCCATGTGACAGCCTGTATGCACGAGCGCCATCTATAGTTGGTAATAGAGTATTCTATCTTACTGATGTATTAGATCAAGCGTAGTTCTTATTTAACGCTTAGGAAAATCTTTATACAAAAGAGGACTGGCCACACGCTATGTGTGTATTTTCGGAGCGGCGCTTCGTACAGCGGGAGTGTCACGGCGGACAGAGCGCTCATACCGAAAGGGTTAAACCACTTGGTTATATTTTTTCAATAACAAATTATTTACAAGAAGTAGTGAAACGTCGGCCTCAATTATGCATCGTTTCCGCGATAGGTTTGTACTGCGTGCAAATTTTCTTCCAAGTTATCTGAAACCAACAATAACGAATTTTTAAATAAAACAGTATTTTATGGAAACTGACACAGGAATTTTTGAAAAATATTGAAATTTGACAAACTAACAAATATTGAAAATGACGGCACTTTCAAATGTGAAGTTGGTTTTTCACATATTTTTTCAAGTTCAATGTGCCCTAAAAATAATAATTAATATTTTCCAAAATTTCCATCGTCAGTTTCTAGTAAAAACAATCTATTTTCGAAAAATCATCAATTCAAGCGAATCGATTGAATAGGCCTTGAGAAATATTGTACGCAGTGCCGAAAGAATTAATTTCGAGAAAAACTCGTTTAAAGTTTTGTGAAATAATTACAAGCAATGAGCAAAAAGTTGTCAACTTACAGCTAGTCTGCTATTCCGGAACCATATAATAAATTCTCTTCTTCCTCGAAGAACCCTTGTTGTTGTTGTTCTTTGAGTTGTTTGACTATTCTACCTTCCTTCGATGAAATTGATGCTCGGACGTTCGCCACATTGATGCGTCATCTACTACGGTTTTCGACGAACTTCTTACTTCGGAGGCTTACAATGATACTAAGGACGTTCATTAATTTTAAAATTAAGCTGTATCTCTCGTTGAATACTACAGTCGCCAAATAAGCCACTAATTCTATGATTTTTGAACCGCTGTGTACGTGTTTTGGAGCCAACATCCAAACGTAGGCTTTGAAGGTGTCACGTCCTGGGTACCTCGACAACAACGAATTCTTTTTTTTATTTATGATTGGGAAATAGATGGATTTGGGGCAAGCGCTATTGTAAAAAGGATAATATTACGATGGCACGCCGTCAAATGCGCCATGTGTTTCCTAACGCGTCTATCTCTTTTTCCGCCTTCACGTAAGATATATGGTCTATGGATCGGCCCGATTCAGGCCCTTTGATGGGGTTAGGATCTTGGGATTGTTTATGACATCCTGATTTTCTAGTATATCCGTCTCACAACCTGGATTGGGAAACTTCCCAATCTTCCACATCTTTTTCCACGAAAACTGCCCTCATTGGTGATTGTTATCTGCTACTCTCAAAATCTTCCCTATAAAAGCTTTTTGCCACAAGATGCACTTCCTTTTCTGCTGCTGAACAACTCGCTGTGCAAGACGGGATCTCTCCAGTAAACTATTTATCTCGATATTTCGGTAAATAGTCCAAGTATAAGAATCTCTCAATATTTCGACTCAACCGTCGTGAGTGCAATTGCCATCCAGCCTCCGCAAACCGAGTCACGAGGCGATAGCCAGAGTTAGTCCTCAGAGACCCAAGAAAGGTTAATATATCACAAGTTAGCGAGTAAGTACTCAGCACAATTTATACTCGTCCCACTTTCCTTCCGATCTTTTCATTTATTAACGCCCCTCCTTATCGTAGTGAATACTCTACGTGAAGAAGACAGGCTTCAGGCCCTTGCGTTGACCGGTAGAGATCTCCATGAGGCTAGCGACGACACGCTAGAAGCACAACTTAGGTGTATTTCCGAGCTAATATCCTCAAACGAGAATACGTCATCAACATACTGGTCCCCTCTCGCCCCTTCCTATTCATAGACCCTCTTCCTTCTTCCTATCACCCACCAAGTTCCCCTTCTGCAACACTACTCTCCCTATTGTTCTCCACCCCGTGGGATACACCTCCCACTTCCCCCGGACCACCGTGGTACCTCAACCCACCTTCGCGTTCCCCGTCACCTGAGCTACGAACCCCAGACACATCTCCAGCTCCATCCGACTCTTCCGCCCCCCTCCCCTCCTTTCTGACCCATTTACCTCTAACTCCTTACCTTCCCCTTTAAGGTTTTACATCCTCCGCTAAATATACACATCCGACCAAGTACCAACGGATTGTATATTCATCACTTTATTTTTTAATGTAATTTCATCTCTACGCTGTTGTTAAGGTGCCCGAACACTGTAAATGGCGATATTTCATATGGTTTTTATTTTATTTATTAAAAAAAAACGGATTAATCGATTTACATGTAACTTTACACATATGTTTATGAATGTTTACATTATATGAAAAATTTTTTTTTATTTTTTTGTGGCGGCCATTGTTTTTTCTGCAGCTAATCTAAAATTGCGTCTTTTTTAAATGACCCTTGGGTGGTTGACAGCATTCCAGCAAAACGGAGCGTCCTAGGGCAAAAAACAAAAAAGATTCTTTAAAAATATATTACTGGCTATGGCCCGACGTAGAGGATTTTGAAAATTGTGATTAGAAAAAAAATGGCGGCTATTTTAAGAAAAAAAATTTTTTTTGCGTAAATTTTTGCACTAAATTGTTTATAAAAAAAGTATGGCATGTATCAAAAAACGGCTACGTCATGCCATAGCGACACGTTTCCTCTACAAAATCCGTTTTGAATCAGGTCGATCGGATTAATACTGTTCGAGTTATGCTGTCAACGCGGTCAAAAAACATGGTTTCGAGAAAAACGCGTATTAAGTTTTGAAAGGGGTAAATCGAATGAAATAAGGTAGAAAAAAAGGTCTTAAGTGTTTTATTTTATTAATCTGCTATCCCTGGACCGTATAGCAGCTCTTCGTCATCCATAGTTTGTCTTCGAAGTACTTGCTGGGCATGCAAACGTCCTTCGTGCGTGTTAGCCTGTGTATGACGATTCGCGTACTTTATGCGTTCTTCGTCGATTTTTGACAATAATCGTAGAGATTCATTCCAATGCAAACTTCCATGAGTTCTAACACACGGAGAAGAGCCGTATGACCATTATTAAATATAATAGTAGCGATATTAGCTGCAATTTGTACAGTTTTGGCTCCACTAAACGTAGATTTCGGTGCGAATTTCCAAATAATATTGTTGAAGCTTTCGTTGTTATTTTGATTGAAAGCACCTACGCATTGTTCTAGAAGATCATCACGGCTGAGATCGGTATATATAGGCTTGATAGCGTCTAAAACTTCTTTTGGTAGTGTAGGTTCGTGTTTGAAATCTTGAAGCTTCCCGAGCGCACGAGCCTTTTGCCACTGACACCAAGATTCCGGCCCTTTCGAACAGTTTTCGTGCATTGGCTTAGAATCGGTCGAGGATTTATGTAAAAACGTTGCCCATACGTCTTTTTACATTTCTTCTAAAGAGTTACTATTGCGCCTTATAGCGAGCCCGTAGTAAAGGGTAAGATCCTTAACAAGTTTGTCAGTAAGCTTACCCCTACATCCAATGCCTTTTGTTGTTTTTTTGCAATTACGTAACCTGGTCCGTGTGCGCTTCTGCACATGGTTCACGCACTCTTTTTTTGTCACATCATACTGTACATTTTTTACGACTTTGTTGTACGTCTTAGAATCGCCATCGCCGATATAGCAATCGTACTTTACCTCGTGTAATTCTTTCGATCTTTGAAACATCTTAACCATTGCAAGCGGCTCCATATTTCCAGCGGGACCAACGCGTCGCACGTTTCCTTATGCTCCTCATACCATAAATCATACTCTGCTGTACCTTTTTTATTTTTCCACAAAGAGCACCCATGACAATGTGATGATTTAACTGTAAAATCAAGCACTTTGTTACTATGATGTCCTATTAAGGATACCACGCCATGTAAAGAGCTGAAGCTTCTTTTTCGCCAACTGCCATCGCCTGAGACGGTCAGTCCGACTGAATCTGAGTTTTTCTCTAACGTTAGCCGTCTTTCTTCATCACCTGCACTTTTTATTGACATATTTTTTACTTTTTCTGTGGCGCTGCTAACGATTTCCGTTAAGTCGGCATACGTTTTCGGAAATAGAGGCCGAGGTAGATCCATAAAGGCGCAAAATTTTTTGGCTCCGGCTTGTGAGACACCAAGCATCCTCATAGCAAATACAAACCGACGATTGACTTCGAAGGCGTTTTTTATAGTAGGGCAAGAAGGAATTTTCGTTGGCTGACACTTTTTACACGTCGCTATTAAATTGAAACCCAGCCCTCTGCTAGCAGTTTCAGTGAATTCGACGTCTCCCCCACATGTTTTACACTTAACTACTTGGCTCAGCTTTGAAAATACCGATAAAAAATTTATAACTCTATAAGAAACACTTTGATCAATCGGCACATTCAAATCGTCGAAGGAAGTATTGAGCTTCTGTTCAGACGTACTAGTATTAATTGTTGCTGTCTCGGCGACGTATCTATTTGCAGGACCAATTCGCCTTTTCTTTCTGTTTTTCCAATTCTCTCTTACCAATTTCTCTCTTCTTTTTATCGTCTTTCCAGCAGAGTGCCTCTTACCTCTTTTATCCATTATTTAAACAATCACAATGTTTTTAACTTTCAAAAACACGTAAATCAAAACTTTTGTCAACAAGAGCACGTTGTGTTCACTAAATTTAAGGTTATATTTACCATACGCGCGCAGCGCTCCGAAACGCCCAAAAACGCTCGGCCAACACGTCAACGCCTGACGCTCTTTTCAAATACTTAGAGTTCGAATTTTTACTTGAAACTTTACATACATGTTCTTCGATGTCTAAACTATTGATTTACAAAAAAATAAAAAATCGATTTTTTGAAAATTTTACAGTGTTCGGGTCCCTTAAGTTAATAAATTCTAAATTGTTAGTTCAAATTCTCATTCTATTTTTAAACCATCGTGCACTCACTATCCTTTCCCCAATTATTCCGCTCGCGGTCCCATCCCAGGTTTCAGTACCCTGACCTAAAATAGGACCACCCTGCGCCCGAGTCCACTAGAATAAAGTGACCCTTTTGGTCTCTGACCTGCATCGCCGGCATACAGGTACGTTTGGGACTAGCGTTTGCGAATACGGTCGTTACGTTCTCTTCCAGGACGTAATAAAGGTCTCGTTGTTATTTTGAGTGTTGCCTCCAAGACATCTTTTTAACAAATCGTTGTTCGAGACGTCTTCATAAATAGGACGAATTACATTTTGAATTACAGAGTTCAGCGAAGGGTCATCTTTGAAGTGTTCCAGTTGTCCGGTTGCTACTGCGCGCTGCCACTTGCACCAATTCTCAACTCCTTCAGGACAATTCTGATGTTGTGGATTTTCGTCCATGGAAATTTTATGCAATAATGTTGACCATACAGCCTTCTTCATGTTTTCTACAGAATCAGAATGCCGTCTAATTGCTAAACCGTAGTATATTGTTAAATCCTTTATTAATTTGTCCGTTAACTTACCACTTCCTCTGTCTCCAATGCCTTTATTCACTTTCTTCTCCGAACAAAACTGAAATCCCATTCTTTTTTGAACGTGACCTACACACTATAATTTTTTACTGTAATATCATCGTAGGGATCCAAATCAAGGAAAACTTTAAATGTTTTTGTGTCCCCATCGCCGATATAATTGGTATATTTGATACCGAGCAATTTCTCTGATCATAAAAAAATTTCTTGCATCGCATCAACTTCCATTTTGCCAGCGCTTCCAGAATAATTCGTAGTACAGTCCGACTTATGTGCGATTATCCACTTGTCATATTCTGATGTTTCTTTCTTAGTGCTCATATTCACACAAGATTTACAAAATGACGACTTCATAACAAGATCGAGCAATTTGTTGCTATATTTACCAATAAGCGACGTCACTCGTCAAATAACGACGAAAAACCTCGTTTCTTCCATGATCCGTCACCGGAAACACTCAGATGTAGTGGTTCATTTCCTGCTGCGGTATTTTTTTCGACTTCTTCCTTATATGCTTTTGATTGGACCAATTCAAAAATAGTTTTCGTAGCGATGTGTATACTGTTCAAGATAACATAATAGGTGAAGTTACGTAATTCTTGAGACATATTCATCAGTGCGCAAAATAAATTTATGCCATATAAGTCCACTCCTAAAAGGCACTACAAAAACAATAAGATGATTTATTTCGTACGATTTATTTATAAGCGGGCATGATTCGTTACGTCGTGAGTCTCGGCATTCACATTCTATGGCAAGTTTGAATTTGAGGTCACGTTCGGTCGTGTGCTTAAATTTGACATCACGTTTGCACTCTTTACTGTAATGTAGCAGTTAAAAATTAAAATACCGAAAAAAGTTTATGATGACTTAATTATGATTTGGATCAAGAGTTATACCATCCCAATCGACGCCAGTCAATTTTTCCGCAGACGTATTCGCAAAGGACGTTTTCTGTCCAGTCTTCTCAGGATTTAGCGGACGTTTGCGTTTACGCACGTCTATTTGCGGGACGCTCATTGCTACTACGTATCATTTTTCGAGCAAACTTCGGCATTTTCAAGAACGTTTTATTCGGATATGCCGACGAACTGATAACAGAACGCTTACAAACAACCACTTACTGACAATTCAGGAGACAGGTTCTAAATTTTTAATAGCAATAGACAATTCACTGTTTAACGTTAAATTAATGCAGAAACAAAGCAGAATGCAAAGCATATATCAGCCTACATAGGGTTTGTGCCAATAATAACTTACACGGATTAATATGCCCATATCTTCTAAACATTTGAGCGCGCTGAGCGAGCGCCCTGCGTCGAGCGCTCCGCGTTCTCCGTTCACTTTTTACGTTTACAACTCCGTGAAAACATCGAATTTTGACAAATGATTTTAGGGATATATTTTCAAGACTTTAAATATTAAGAATATGTAAGAAAACAAAAATCGATTTTTTTGACCTGTTATAGTAGAATATCCCCATAAAGTATTTACAAAGAACATAGTGTGACCTTCCTAACTGTTCTGCGTGCTTCACGAATAATGATTTTTTGCTCTTATTATCTCTTCGTTCTCTTTATATTGGGAAACAAATGCATTTGGCCAAGCGGCACACTGTAATAAGATTAGAAACCTAGCCCAAAGAAGCCGACCGGATATGGCAAGACGTTAGTTCGTTATAAAACGTAGACTCAACATTTTCTCACGGGATTTTGATAACGCAGCGCCAGATACATCTGTTGTTTTCAAAAACATCCATTCGCAAATTGGACGTTTTGGAAAACATTAATTCTCGCCGTTGACTAATAGATGTCAGTAGTTGTGCTATTTCAACATGGTCGAAAGTGACTGTTGATGTATATGAAAGTACTGCCAATAGGCTTTAATAATCAGAGTGTGACATTAGATCGTAGTGCAAAGAATACAATTTTTTATCGCATTGAAGATGTTGGATTTCATACCAAAAAAGAGCATTTGCGGGAAGCATTATTTTTCTGCTTTCATCTGAAGAAATCTGTTGCTGAAAGTCATCGTTTGCTAGTGCTAGTGCTTATAGAAAGCATGCTCTATCTGAAACAACTCTGCAGAGATTGGTTTAGACAATTGAAAGACAACAATTTTGACATGAATGACAAAGAACGCCTTGGTCAGCCGAAAAAGTTTGTAGATGGAGATTTGGAGATATTACTGGAAGAAAATTCATGTCAAACGCTCAAAGAGTTATCGAAAACACTAAATGTCGATAAGTCAACCATTAGCAAATGTTTAAAAGCAAGAGGAATGATCCAGAAGCTAGCAAACTGGGTCCCACATGAATTGAGAGAAAGAGACATTGTGAAACGTTTAACCAATTGTGAATTGCTGTTTCAAAGATAAAAAAGGAAGTCGTTTTTGCATCGAATTGTGACTGGCAATGAAAAATGGATTCGTTACGATAATTCTAAGCGCAAGAAATCATGGATGCGTTCCGGCGAACCATCAACATCAACGCCAAAACAGGATATTTATGGAAAGAAAGTTATGCTGTGCATTTGGTGGGATTAAGTCGGTGTAGTGTACTGTGAGCTGCCGCAACTGAGTCCAATCATCAATGCTGAATGCTGCCGATAACAATTATTCAATTTGAATCGAGCACTCAAAAATAACGCCCGCAATACACCAAAAGACATGACAAAATTACTCTTCTCCATGACAATGCTGGACCACATGTTGTAATACCAGTGGAGGAAATCTTGGAGGTACTTGGATGGGATGTCTTACCCCACCCGCCCTATTCACCAGACGTTGCTCCTTCAAATTACTATTTGTTTCGGTCGATGCAGCATAGCTATTCTGAGCAGCGCTTCAGTTCTTTTGAAGATATCAAAAAATGACCCGTTGACTGGATAGCTTCGAAAGAACCTGAATTTTTCTATCGCGGAATCCATGTGTTACCCAAAAAATGAGAAAAGGTTGTATCTTTCGAAGGACAATGTTTTGAATAAGATATAATGTACCGTTCTTTTGAAATAAACATAAGTTTTTGTAGCAAAAAATAGCGAGAATTAATTCAAGCACCTAGTATAAAGAAAAATGTCGCGATTAGCTATTATTACGCCATAGATTCGGAAAGATATTACAAAGATTATACGATCCTAGAAAAACAGACCATACAACATTCTATCTTCCCTCCATAAACTGACGTAACTCATCCTCACTCCCACATTTGAATCATGCCACATTTTTCTCTCCTCTCACCAGAAAAAGGCGCGAAAACGCAGCGATCCCCTTTCACCCTCATGTCTTGCGTGCACTCTTACGATTTGCCAGCACCTCAAGGACCATATTCAGTCTCCATCCACTTTTCCTCCCGAAGAAGAATACTTTTTTAAAAAACATAGGTCCCTCTCCCCAATCATAGGAGTGGTCAATTGCTGTCTCCTACCCAAATATTGTCATCGCCTCGTACCCCTTAAAACCCAAATGAGAAACCTCCCAACCTCCCACATCTCCTTTCCATGCAGATTGATCTCATTGGTAATCGTTATCTGCCACTCCCAAAATTCTCTTTATAAAAACCCGACTTCCTTGCCGCTTCGGGCATTCTCATCACTATTTTTTCATCTGTATTACCAGTCTGCTTATCGCAGTTACTATTTCGTTATCACACGCGTTCACATATTCTATTCTAGATCCGATAGTTGGGAAGTCAGAAACCCAGTCTTAGAGTTTCTTACGTTATAGTTTTTTATTTGTTACCGTCACAGTCATAGTTATTTCTCATGTGTATAGTGCATTAGTGTTTTTTATTAATTGTCCGACCAGAGCCATGTTCTGCATATTATTTATCACAGTCGATCCACCAGAATTGTAAGTCTTTACTTTTATTTTATATTTATACATGATTTTTAATAATTTCGTTCCAATCTCTGATTCCACTTCACTTCTTAAACATATCTTAAACACACATATATTACAGGTGATTATTATCAACCTTGTATTATATAATGTTATTATTCTCACCATACCGATATGTTAAACATTCTCGTTACGTCAGATTCGATCGTATTACATTAAGTTACAAGGATTATTTTTACTTTTAATCTTCATCTTTTATTTGTATTATTTCGATAACGCTGATTCATAAAAGTTCGATTGATATTAAGCTATATTTTCCATTGTTTAACTTTAACTAACCGTCTCATCTTCTAAAAAAAAGCATCTTTTACAATGATTTTTTTTATCAATTTATTACTAATGTTAATTCATGTTAGAAAAAAACTATGTTATTAGTATAATGAATAAACTTATTTATTCAAAATGTCCTAAATTTAACTAGTTTGTTACATTTATTCATCCATTTCTTTTCAATTATTTCAATCATAAATTCCTTTTCAACACTCATATAGTCCTATTTCAGATAAAGAGATTAAGTTCTTTGATCTAAATAAAGGACTACCGAATATATGTTCTGTAATCGAAGAAAATGGGGCCTTCCGGACCTTGACCTGATTTGCAGACCTGCAAGTACGTTTAGGTTTCGCGATTGCGCGAGTATGCGGCGTCTGTTGCGTATATCCTCTTCCAGGACGTAACATAACAAACCGTTTGATTGTGGATGAAATGCGGTTTTAAAGTGTTTAAACGAAGTTGTTTATTAAACTCTTGCATAACGCGACTAGTGAAATTAGTTCACCTTGAAATAACCGAATCAACAAATGAAATTACTTATGAAAGCAGTAGCTGTGGCCTCAGCGGTGAAGTTCATTAATAGTATAGCGATGGAGTATTTAGTAAGTACGTCTTGAATAGTTAATAAATATTGCTTATCATTATAACATAGCAGGATGCCTAAAGTGACCTTGTCAAATGCACTTCCAGGTGTATCTGTCAAAACTATGGATTGACCATGCGTTTTTAGTCTGACAAGTTTCTTTAACTGGCATGTATAACATACTTGAATGTATTCCTGAAGTTCTTTTTTAAAATTATTTCACCGAAAATTTTGCCGGATTCGTCGATAAGTTTTCGTTATCCTTTGATGTCCATCTATTATTGAAACGTGATTTCCAGCTATGAGGACGTTCTTTTCAGAGGGAACATCATTGAGATTTAGGTAAATGGTTATAGTGACAATTCTATTCATGAAGACATTTTTCAATTTAGCGATTACGATTTCTCAACTCACATCGTCGAATGAATCTATTTTGGAAATACTAAAAAAATTTAATTTTAATTCTAGAACTATGTCCAATAAGAAATAGAAAGATTCCACGAGGATATGTTCGACCCTCGTCGATGACTTTTCCTTAGCAGCCAGTGCTATGAGGAATCTGCCACTGGGTAGAAGCAATACTCATCTCCTAAGGAGCATCAAATCGACCAAATGCGGTACCATGTTAAGGTTACTAAGAATTTGGGCATCTTTATCAAACGACTTAGCATTGAAAGAAAAGAGCGCAACTAGGTTATTTCCTTAAGCAAGAAAACCGTCTCTGCTTTCCTTGACGAGTATTAAGAGTACCTAAGAGTACTGTTTTAAGGTGTAAGTATTATACCTTCTTCGGTGTCTGAAAGATTTGAGTCTTCAGAATGTAAGCGTTCGAGGCCTTCAAAAGAATCAGCGTGAGTGAAATCCGGCAGATCCTCGAGATGGTCACTGCACGGGAAATCTTGGACCTGATCAAATTGATCGTAGGTCATCTCGACGGGTTCCACTGAATCAGCATTTACGGGTCGAGTCAAAAAATGCGAAGGTAGTTCAGCCAGAGGCATGTCACTGAGCGAGGAGTTATTAGAGAATGAATAAGAGATTTCGGGATTTTCACGAAAAGGGATATTAAGGAAGTCGGGAAATTAAGGAGATGGCGGAGTAAGATCTGAGGATACGAGGTCTGTTCAAAAAGTATCGCGAATTGTGTTTTTTCAAAAATTATTTATTTATTCATGAATATCTATTTTGTCTTCTTCAAAGTAATCCTCATCAGATATTATACACTTGTGCCAATGTTTTTTCCAATCCTCGAAGCACTTCAAAAAATCATTTTTTGTGATCTTGTTCAGCTCCTCCTTCGATGCCGTCTTTATCTCCTCAATCGTAGCGTAGCGTCGTCCTTTCATGTGCCTCTTCAGTTTCGGGAACAAGAAAAAGTCACAGGGGGCCAGGTCTGGGGAATACGGTGGCTGCGGCATCATTAGTGTGTTGTTTTTGGACAAAAATTCGCGGTCGAAATTGAGCAATTTTGGTACGAATTTCGCAGCGAGCCGTCTCATGCCCAAATCATTAGTAAAAATCGAATGGCACAAGCCAATCGATATGTTTAGGTCCTCAGCAACTTCTCTAACGGTGATTCGACGATTGGCCAATACTATTT
Source organism: Dinoponera quadriceps (assembly GCF_001313825.1). Lineage (NCBI taxonomy): Eukaryota > Metazoa > Arthropoda > Insecta > Hymenoptera > Formicidae > Dinoponera > Dinoponera quadriceps. The sequence goes on along the minus strand of NW_014555081.1, from coordinate 30,742 downwards.
TCTTCACTTCATCAATGTTTTCGTCTGTTGTTGACGTGCTCGGGTGCCCGGCACGTTCTTCGTTGTTCACATCTTCTCGGCCCTCTGAGAACATTTTGTACCACCGATAAACGTTGCTTCGGTCCAAGGTAGCTTCACCATATGCCACAGTCAACATTCGGAATGCGTCCGCGCACTTAATTTTGTTTTTCACACGAAATTCGATACAGATTCTTTGATCCATTTTTTGGAATAGGCAAAAATCGAAGACGAGCCAAAACACGTCCAAGCAAAACAGCTGTCAAAGATAAACTGAATATTCAAAATGGCCGAACTTGTCGACATAAGTGAGGGACATGAGTACCAACATAACGCCACAAAAAAATCAAAAATCGAATATACGTAACCCGCGGAAATTCAAAATTCGCGATACTTTTTGAACAGACCTCGTATGCCTGCGTCCGGATGTTGTTCCTGGAAAAGAAAATCGAGACAGTTGGGGTAAGGGAAGCGATGAGGAAGGTTGGGGTTTAAAAGTGGAAGTATGAATAATTCTCGGATTAAGAGCATGCATGTCATGATCGTTGCAGATCATGCACCGTTGGCGAGTGTTCAATTTTTGCTTCAAGACAATTTGAATGTCGGAATCAGATATCTGTCGCATAGCAGGCAATCATCATTTTCAGAGTATTGAGGAGGTATTTTTAATTTTCCCTTTTTCTTATAGGTAAAATCTGGACAGGTAAGAGTAATGTTATTGATTTAGCAATGTCAGTTGCTTTATTATCGTCATGGAATTTTTCATTAATTTCCTCTATTGTTGGATTTTGAGAGAGTGCGTCTACGTTAAGGGATCCCTTTTTATAAATTATTTTGTAGTTATACTCCTCGAGTTTCAGTCGCCAACGAGTCTGGAGGTGGGATCTTTCACTGTAAGGGGTTGATGGTCGGTATTAAATTCGTGCCCATATAAGTGAAGTCAGAAATGCTGAACACAGTACGTGATGCCTTGGAGTTCTTTTTCGATAGTGGCATAATTTTATTCGGCTGGATGTAATATACGTGAGGCGTATGCCGTTGTAGAGAAAGTCATGACTGATTTGTCCTTGACTCAGAATAATAAAATCGCCAATGGCAAATTTAGAAGCGTCGGTTGTGAGGATAGGAGATAGTGAAAGGTTAGGATATTGTATGGGCTCTTTATACAGGGCCATTTTGAGAATATTAAAGGCATCTTGTTCGGCAGACCATACGAAAGGTACATTTTTCTTGAGAAGTTTAGATAGTGGATTTGATATTCAAAAGAATGACGGAATAAAACGCCTGTAATACATTGTTAGTCCGAGGAACTGTTTGATGTTTTTGGCATTTTGAGGGAGTAGGAAATTACGAATGGCCAAAATTTTATTAGGATCGGGTCTAATTCCGTTTTCGTCGATGACAAGCCCCAAGTAAACGAACTCTTTGTGCAAAAACTCACATTTATCTGACTGTAATTGAAGATTTGCTTGACATAGTCGAGTTAGTCAAAGTTCTCATTTTAACTTCATGTTGTCGCTGGGAGCATGCATAGATGACGATGCCATCCATATGAACGGAAAGCTCTGTCCCTTACAATCCTAACAGAATTTGATCCATCCGCTGAAATGGCTGGAACATTTTTCAAGCTAAATGGCATACGTTCGAATTGATAATGAAGGGTGGAAAAGGCGGTTTTGTGTGCGCTGTCAGGATATATGGGAATTTGGTAGAATCCGCTAGATAAATCCAAAATAAAAAATATTTCGCCTCACTAAGTTAATCGTGTATGTTGTATGTGTTGGGTAAGGGGTACGCGTCACCGAATGTTTTTTCATTCAAATGGCGATAATTTATGACTATTTGCCAGTACTTGTTTCCATAGGAATCGGGTATTTTAGGAACAATTCATATAGAAGAATTGTACGTGGATGTTGAGGCTTTGATCGTGTCGTTCCGTAATAACTCATCAACTTGCCTAGAGATTTTTTCTTTGTGGATGGGAGAAAATCTATATTGTTCAATATGGACTGGTATTTCGTCAGAGGTGAAGATTTGATGGAACGTAGTATCAATTTTATCTAGGAGTCCTCCGGGTAAGTGAAAGCGGAGTTCTTAGAGAATTAATAAGAGAGAAAGATACGTGATCGAATTCTTCATTATTTAAGTGATCAAATTAAAGTAATTTCAAAATATGTTCTGCTCTTAGTTTGTGATCGTTCGAAGATGTTAAGGCTAAGTTTTCTGCAGGTTTCGGGGGTGGCTTTATTTTATGATCACCAATATTTAAGTGGAGAGGTGAAGGATTGGCCGAATCATCGCACAGATAATTTAATATAGAAAATATTGGGGAAGTTGAAGTTGAAGTTGCCGCGAGAGAAATAAGAAAACAATGTCTCTTATCGATTAAGAGTTTGAATTGCAATTGGAATTAGAATTGAAGTTAGGAAGTGAGGAGGCAGAGCTAGTATTATTAGAGAGAGACGAGCTCGGTATCAAGCTTTTGTTGAGATTGCGAGTTGCCATTATGACACTCGGCGATCGCTATATGTGACCTGCTTAATAATTTAAAGATTTCGATTGGACATGAAGAATTTGATTCAAAAGTTCTGGAAGACGGTATAAACGTGATTTTGTTAAAAGAATTCGTAGAGCACAGTTGTGACTCTTCTGCATTTGAAATGCACGATTTAGATGAAATTTCGGGGAATGAGAAAAGAAACTCAAGGTCCATAAGAACGTCATCATTAACGCAAAAAGGAACTCTATCCGATGCCGTGCCGATGGTTTTTGAAGATTTGACGACTTTCGATTGAACAGAAGGAATCACGGTATTCACTAAATATTATTATTATTTGGCATTCGAGGAGAACTAATTTTTCCGGGAAAACTAATACGCGAGTGACTCAATAAAAAGAGATAAAAAGAGATCAGGGAGGATTCTTGCAATTCCACAGTAGGAATTAACAATTCCATTTCTTGTTAGATGGCGTTGATAGCGTGCACGAATACCCCACCGTTTACACATATAACGAGAGAGTTCCTTACGTGAATTCCATCCATGAAATATAGTCGCGGTTAGTAGCCGATTTTTATTTCGGGATTTGTTACACGAATTACAAACCCGGAGTTCGATCGAGCCAGCACGACAATATTTTCGTAAGATTTGAATGGAAAAACATTGTTGCGCCAATGAATGCATTTAGAACAGAAGTCAATCTGCGCATTGTTTTTGTTAAAGAACCGATTATACCTTGTTGGATTATAGGAAAATCATTAGGAACTATATGAAAGATAACAGGGATACCAATGAACAGGATTTTTCCGAAACTATTTACAGTGTCCTCTGTAATTCCAGTGAGTTTCAAGGTACATCGCGGATCGATCAAAGAAACGTCATTTAATACGCTGATCTTGATAATGAGCTCAGCGCCAGTATCTAACACAAATGCGGACCTATTAAAGAGGAAGAGGTGTGTTCTACTGTTGGGACGTCTCCCAAGGAGAGTCTGAGAAGGTAGACGGTTGAGGAACGATGCTCAAAGGAAGGAGAGGACGCGGGATCGCTCGGCTTGCGCTTACAACCCCAGGGCCATTTCCGGTAAATTATCATTATTTATGTTTCGTTGTACATTGGCATTATTATTTATATAATTACTATTATTTATATACTATTATTACAATATATACAATTACTATTATTTATATATTATTATTGCTATTATTTATATATATTTATATTATTTATATGATTACTATTATTATACTGTCATTTGCGACATTTGGAAATTAAGTGGTCCACTGGTTACTTGCAGTAATTGTAAATTTTCGTAGGAAAAGCTGTGGAAGTATGCGAATTGTTGACTCCAAGGGGGGGGGGGGA
>NW_014555081.1:23078-26841 GCF_001313825.1 Dinoponera quadriceps | reverse complement strand
GGGGGGGGGGGAAGGGTGCTGTTGAAAGAGGTGAACTTCGTCGAAGAATAGTGACAGGTGAATTAGAAGTTGAAAGTTGAGGGTCCCGAGGCAGTGCGCGAGGAGGTTGAGTACGGGCATCTCAGGAGCGTGCATGATCTCGCTCAAGATGTTTGCTCACAAGAATGGCCTTACTATATGCTTTGGCGAGATTACGGTATCCCTCGTGTCGAATTTCTTCGCGATATTCTGACGAAAAGCTCGAAAAATGATTCTTAGATATCACTATCAATTTGGCCAAATTCTGCCCTTGTCAGCTCACGTCCATAATCATTTTGATCCCCTTCGATTATAGCGTTCCTTAAGTCTTTAACGCGTCCTATATAGTGCAAAATATATCCGTTTAATCTTTTGTAATTTATGCTACTATTATCTTTTTGTAATTACACTAAGTTGCCCACAGTAATAATTAAGAGTACGCGCAGGGCCGAATGTATGTTTGGGTGATTTTGAGAGTTTACCGACTGTATCGTGAGTTTCCTCCTCAACGGTATGCGTGACCGGTCAATTTATTGCGCAGTAGGCGAACAAAATGACTTCCTTCGTTAAGCGGAGCTAATTTCTTGACTCTTTTGCAAGCCCGCGCAAACTGCAACACTGGTGTATCGTGTCCATTAGAACTCGATACAAATTCGAGTGTCCTGGATGAAAGATTTAGGAAATGTGATTTGCGGAGAAGATACCGACGGAACAGGAAGGTTAATGCGATCAGGGATTTGTTCGGAAGTGTCTTCTCCGATGCGTCGGGGAACGTTCCTAGGAATTTAAACTGTAACGTCCCCGTTCCCACTAGGGTATTAGGAATGACGTTTGCTCTCTTGTTTTAGGTCCATTTGCATTCACCGGCGCTACCTGGGATGCGAGAGCTTTGCGTTGGGACAAGAATACGAATGTAGCGAAGGATTAAGCAAAGAATAGCGAAAACACAACCAAATTTGCATAAATATACGATAGCATGCGTTTATTATAGTTATTAGAAAATTATAATGGAAATATATGCGTAAATGTGTATATTAATAACATAATAAAAGTATATATGTATAATATGTGTATTCTTGTATATATACGCTATATTAACTAAACATATATTCTAAATAGATATAAAGTTATATAAAAAGAGATAAAACGCTATCCGTTAACGATTCCGATACTCAAACAACAAGTAATATTTCGTAAAGACGGCAAACTTATGCAATGATGAAGGAATGACGCAACGCTCAGTTAACGCGATTTCTTTCTTCTAAACGCTCGGTGTGAAGGTGGTAGAACAAGAACTCACTGCACCACGCGTAATTTGCCTGGGTTGCCGGGAACATAATTAAATTGCTCGTTTCCCAGGGAGCAGACTAACTTGCCTCATATGAGGGAGCAAGTTGCTCAAGCGATAAATAATGAATGGAATACAGTTCGACAAAAGACAAGAATCAAAAAGCCTCGCGCCTCGGAGTGCGCGGATACTTACAGGCTTAGAAGACAATGGTGGAGATGTCGGAGTGGGATTCACGCGGCGCAAGATGTCAAAGGAGATCAGTCCCCATGTCATTGAATAGATATTTTAATAACAAAGATAGGGCCTCCCAAGTAACCTAAGAAATATTTGGTGACAGAGATAAGGACTTTCGACTCAAGGAATGTTCTATTCTTTCGGGATCGCGTGTACAATTTCGCACTTGAGTTTTAATTCGGAGGTCTTTGCCGGTGACGTGTCTATAAATTAAATTTCGTTTGACACTTAGAGCAATAAATATTTTTCCAAATCCAATTTTTAAAATAATTTATTCTTTTAGTTTTAATTTTGATGTGGTGCAATGAATTTTTGCGTTCTTATTTTTATCCTACATATTACCTTATATGTTATGTCAGCGGTTTTTATAATTATACAGCGGCGATAAATGTTAATACATAGATGTAGTTGTGTGTAACGCCTGTTCTTGTGTATAAAATAAAATGTTTTTAAAATGTTTTTTTTTTTATAATTTTTGGTAAGCGACGTGGGATTATAGAAGCTTGTTGATAATAATATTGCTTATAATATTATTTAGTAATTATATGAATAGATGGTTACTTAAAATTAAATTATTTATCGTGTGGCTATCGTTTGTTGTGGCGGTTAGCTAGGAGTGAATTAACTATGAGAAATAATATTACGGGTAATAGGAATACATGCATGACTATTTACACGCACGTATATAGTTATATATGTATTCAATAGATTTCAAGTTCCTGTTAGAGCGATATATAATTATAAAAATAATTATTACGGGAAAATAAATTATAACGGAGCACAATCATTGACGCGTTTACTAAAGCTCTCCAGCAATCCAGTACATCGGACTTATTATAATGGTATGTCCCTAAAAAATGGGGACGTTACAAACAAAAGGAATCGAGGTAGAAGATTCTGCACATATAAAGGTGCGTGGTCAAATCGTCAATCAAGGCTTCGAGGGAAGCGGTTCGTTTTGATAATTCGTGAATATCGTGACAGGATCCGTGGACCGTGAGTCACTGCGGACAAGAGAAGTAAATGGCTTGCTAGGGAATTCGATTTGAGGATGCATTATAGGGACAAGTGGACTATCTAAATTGTTAACAAGAAAAAACGCTAGGAGACTCGCTCGTGAGGAAGGTCGCAGTCATGTCATCGGAAAATAAGGTTAATGGTACTCCAAGAGAAGGCTCCATAATAGAGAAAAAAAAACGACTTAAAGGGCAATACAGTTATCGACGAATAACTAAATTCGAAAAAAATTTCGGGTTCAATTATGATTAATTTATTTAACTAATACGGTTGTTTTTCCCATTTTCGGAACAACAAGAGATAAAAAACGAGAGCAGCAAGCGCGGAATGAATAAGATGCCGGAAGGAAGTCGCAAGAGAACACAGGAAATTCTAATTCAGCTTATTCGACTAGCTTCAAGCAAGAGCCAAGTGGTAATTAATAATAAATTTTACAATACTTGAATTTTAAGAAAAATTTTCAACGAAATCTATTAATCATAGGTTGCTTACCGTTTAAATCACAATAAGATACTTTTTATTGTTGTTGATATTATTATTATTGATTTATCGATACAACGTTAAAGAAAGAAAGTGGAAGCTACTATAAAATATGTAACATGGTTCTTTTCCTCTACAATCGTTTAGTAACCAATGTCTGTGTCAATACAACGAAAGACGCGAAATAATTAAAGAATCCGTATTTGAATCTATATTCCGATTTTATTTAAAATATAATAATATGTGATAACCTATGGCTCTTATTTCTGTCAACGCGCAAACAAACTTGTGTTATACCAGGTGTAGAAGTATGAAACCGGAATTTTTGTAAAAATTACACGTCTGTTGTTTGAAAATGATAAAAAATATTTTATTCAAAATAATGTCCATTGCTATTTATACATTTTTCCCACCTCTCTGGCAGTTTATGAATGCCACGCCAAAAAACATTTCTTCTTTTGAAGCGAACCAGCTATCGAGCCATTTTCATACATTTTCGTACGAATTGAAGCGTTGTTCAGCGAGAGTGTGTCCCATTGATGCGAATAGATGATAATCGGACGGAGCCAAGTCTGGAGAATAAACCGCATGCGTTAGTATTTCCAAACTAAACGCCTCGTTCGTTTCCCTGACCCGTTTTGCTGTGTGTGATGGGGCATTATCATGGAGCAAAATGACTTTGTGTTGCCTTTTTCCATATTCCGGTCGTTTTTCACGCGATTT
>NW_014555081.1:5519-22908 GCF_001313825.1 Dinoponera quadriceps | reverse complement strand
ACAAGTGGTTTTTCGATTTTCTTGCTGTCTTTCATTCAGTTCATGCGGAACCCATTTTCCCACTTTCTGAATCATAGCTTTCAAACGAATTGAGACAGCTTTCTACGTCACATTCAATTTATCCGCGAGTTCTTGTTGAGTTTGAGTATCATTTTCATCCAATAAGGCTTGCAATTCGTTGTCTGCGAACTTTTTCGGTGGTTTTCCACGCTCTTTGTTTCTCAAAGTCACCACTTTTGAATTTTTTGGAACCACTCGAAACATTGTGTTTTACCAAGAGCATGTTCACCGTAAGCTTCGACAAGCATTCGATGCGATTCTGCAGCAGTTTTCTTCAAATGATAACAAAAAACCAATGCTGTCCGCAAATCGTAGTTCGTAGGCACAAAACTCGACATGTTTAAGGTTATAGAAAAATATACCGGTGTATGGAACTTGGGTTGTTGTGTGTTGAAAATCTTCGTCAGCTGTTAGAGGGAGATGATGGCGCTGCAGAAACGGTCTTACGGTCCTTAAACTGATGGCTAGCACCATCTATAGGGAATTTCCGGTTTCATACTTCTACACCTGGTAAATTAGGTTGTTATTACTCCAATTGGGCAGCAACGGAAATTTTGTGGCATACCGGGTACGTCAGCTAAATCCGGACAAATTTCAATTCGAATTTCTCGTCATATTTTACTTCAACGCTAAGTTGATATTTGTGTTCGAGTAAGCTAAAACAATGTTCTGAACGAACATAATCTCAAAATGTTTGAGCAGTCAAGATCAAGCATGGAATATAACCGAAGAGCGGCGGTTATTGAAAGTCTTCGCGCTGGATGTATGCCGGCCGAAATAATTGAGTTCTTCAAATATCCGAGATCAACAGTTTCCGAAGTTTCCGCTAAATGTAAGGCTTCGGAGAAGCCCGAAGAAAGTTCCATAAACCCGTCGAGGAAAAGCTATTCAAGGAAGAGGTTGACAAGCCTGGAAGTTGTCCAAAAGGCCCAAGAGCTGATCACAGAAGATCCAGGGCAGTCTCTCAGGAAATTGACGATAATTTTGGGTCTGAGTGAGTTTACCACGCGTCGAATAACCGAAGAGGACCTACGTTACAAATCATACGTCATGAAGGTATGACAGATGCTGTCTGAAGTTGTTAAAATGAAGAGAGTTGCTCGCAACTTGCTTGTGTGTTCGTTAAAAAACGAAACTGCGGGATGCGTCAAATTTTTTTCTGACGAGAAAATGTTTACCGTCGACGTAAAAGTGAACTGCAGGACGACCATTGGTTCGCCTATGACCCCGAAGATATCTCCGTTGTAGCTGGGACGATGTTTCCAGCCAGTGTTCACGTCCTAAGTGTTGTCTCCAGCGAGAATGACGTCACGCCGCCACATTTTTTTAACCTTTTGCGGTCGAGTGTCGGCAAATAGCCGCCCAAGCTTTTCTACCGTTGCGGACGCGTGTCGGCATATAGCCGCCCAATTGAGTTTACAGCTATGGAGACGTATTATGAAGCGGCTCGCGTACGTCTATCTTTCTGAACGATAATATACGCATGGGTATAGTAGACTAAAGAGTCAAGTTTCCTTTGAAAGAAATTAGAGACCTTTAGCGATGAAGTCTTATCTTCCGTATAATGTAAACTCACGATGTGAGATGATGGCCGAGTCAGAACGAATTTCAGTCTCTCGAATCAGTCTCTCAGTGTCACTACCAGATGAATCAGCAAGCTTTTCATACATTTTATATGTTATAATACCCTACACGATGGCTAAAAGATTCAGAAAGGATACGTTCGATTGTGATAGTATTGATGACGAATACTATTTTGAATCTGACAAGACGACATTGCTTCATCCAGTGGAAGTGAAATCTGTACAACAAGGAATTTGTTCAGGCGTTATAATATTGGCAGGTATTATTGTGCTATTTGTTCGGCTAAACCGGCCTTGCACATAGATAACTATTTCGAACGGTGTGTTACCATGGTGTACCACACCATGCACGAATATAAAACGAGTCATATGTAAACATAACCAAAATTGTTTTTGTTGTTTGTTTCTAATTTTGTTCGATTTTGTCAAAAAGTTTATTCATATTTAAATAAAGCTTTAGTTTTTATAACGCAAACGTTTAACGTGTACATTTTCTTTACTACGCGCACCAATACCTCTCGTCCACAGCAACGCTCGCTCATCGGGTGGCTCCGACCGCAAAGGGTTAATAAAGGAGAAACCGTCACAAAGGAAATATATGTACGCGTTCTAACAACAATAGTCATACCATAGATGGACACTGTGACCTCCGGGAGGCTGTACATCTTCCAACAGAACGGCGCACCAGCTCACACGAGTTATTTGATCCAAAACTGGCTATCGGACAACGTCGACATGTTTTGGAGAAAAGAGTTTTGGCTTCCGAATAGTCCAAATTTAAATCCGTTGGACTATTATTATGTGTGGAGCGTAATTGAAAGGGTCACTAACAAGTCGAGACATCCTAATGTGGCATCTCTCCAGGCCGCATTTGAAGCAGCATTCTTCAATAAGGATAAGCTGGCGTTGCAAAGAGCGTGCAATCGCTTCAGACCCAGGATCGAGGCAGTAATTGTGGCAGACGGTGGTTACATTGAATAATTTTTGTCTATAACGGTCCCACAAATGACACGAAAAAAGGTTTATATATAATTTTGTACGTTTGACCAATAAACTTTTGTTAAGTACATTGTTTATTTTGTCTCTATTTAACTGACGCACCCTATATATTATAATATGCGCACGTTCATTATAATCGCACGTTATTTTATTTTTTTTAAGCGCTGCTGAAACGTCGTCAAGGATGTCTCGACCGCGCTGCAAAAGTGCACGCGCTGCAAGAAAACACCACGTTGCACATTCCATCATGCAGACTTAGGATGGCACGTGCCTGTCCGACTGTTACCAAGTCATCCGCCCTATGGAGGCAATTCAAGAACTATAAAAGATTAGCACCGACCCTTTGGGCCGGAGACAAGTATACCCCTGCGGAAAAACGTGGCATACACCAATATATTAGGTAAACCGAAAAGTAATCGAAATTTTTTGGATGTGTTCATTCACAGTCAGTTTGTGTGGAGACACGGTCCAGTAAACACGTAAGTTTTGTTGCTACGGTCAAGCTTGGTTGTAAATTCTATTTTTCGGTTAAAAAATTTTTGTTCTAGTAAGGAGGAAAGATGTCAAGGCCAACAATAGAAGAAGGACATTTACGTCATTGTATGCTATTTTTGTTCAATCAAGGATTGAAGGCAAACGAAGCAGTGAAAAAAATTAACGACACTTACGGCGATGTTCTAAAACTAATCAAGTGTCATAGATGGTTTAAAAAGTTTAAAAATGGAAATAGGAGTCTCGAAGATGTTAACCAAAGGGACGACCTCAAAAATTAGATGATGATATCCTGAGGGCGATGGTGGATTTAGATCCTCGTCAAACTATTAGGGAATTATCACTAAAGATCGGCTGTCCATGGTCTATAGTTCAGGATCATCTTCATCGTATAGGAAAAGTGTATAGGCAAAGAATTTGGATTCCTTATGAATTGACAGAGACGGCACTCGATCAGTGGCGTACAATCTGCGCATCTCTTTTATTTCGGTATAAAACCTATCCGTTTTTGCGACGAATTGTAACTGGAGATGAGAAGTGGGTGTTATGCAATAATCCTGTACGAAAAAAACAATGGCTTTCTCCCAGAGAAGCACCTATTCCAACACTTAAACCATTACTAACAATAAAGAAAGTCCTTGTTTGTGTGTGGTGGGATTTTTCAGGAATCATACACTATGAATTGCTTGAACCTGGTCAGACCGTTACAGCGACAGTGTATTGTGAACAACTCGAGCGAATGAAGCAAGAGCTCTTAAAAAAACGATCTGTTTTGGTCAATTACAAAAAAGAATCCTTTAACACGATAACGCGAGGCCTCATGCTGCAAAAATAACACAGGAAAAAATTAGGGAGCTTGGATTGGAACTTTTACCTCATCCACCTTATTCACCAGATTTCGCGCCGTCGGATTACCACCTTTTCAGATCGTTAGAGCATACATTAAGAGGTAAAAACTTTAACAATGTTGAAGAAGTGAAAACGCATTTGGAAAAGTTTTTCAATGCAAAATCGAAGGACTTTTTAAAAAAAGAATCGAACAACTGCCTATACGCTGGCAAAAGGTGATAAAAAATGATGGAAATTATTTTGTTGATTTAAATGTAGGATTTCTTTAATAAATAAATGTTTTTCGCCAACAAAAAAAAATTTTGATTACTTTTCGGTTTACCTAATATCAAATTGCATTAATTGGGTTTAAATAAAAAGTTGTAGACTATTGCCCGTTTGCAAGTCCCCGACACATTAATTGACACTATCGCCAGGTCCATGGGAGAAGAACGTATCAGAGGAATAAATATTGGAGACACACGTCCCATCGAGTTAAACCAATATACTTAAAATAATTCTAACAACAGCTTGCGAATCACGGGAACGGTTAAATATCAGAAATGAGGAAGGCTAAGTCATATCGGACGCAAATATAAAAATAGTCGGTATATAACTTGATTCATCGCGCCGAAACCGGAAGGATATACGCGTAAACGCAACTATCAAGTCCTATATCTATTGCCAAAAAGACGGGTATACACGCGAAGAGTGTCGAAAATTATACGCTAAGACGGGTTCTATAAACTACAAACTACAAACGGTCCTGCAAACTCCCGCGCAAGTAAAACGAAATATACGACCACACAGAGAATTGGCGCCAACGCTATCAAAAGTGATAGCGAAGATAATAAAGACAAAAGAACACGACCCGCATTAAGTTACCGCGTAAACCAGAACTGTAAAGTTCAGATTGGACTAGATTTAGTAATTCTGTCCATAAAAGAAGCCAAGCAAAAGGCCGTACTTCTGCTGTATACGGGATCAGTCATTAGCTACGTAAAACTGCAAATATTAATGGATGACATTCCCGTTACTGAAGAGCAGTGAACCTTAACAAGAATAACCGGTCACAAAATACACACTTTAGAGAAATTTTCTGCTACCATAAAATTAGGCAATTTGTGGTTGAAACAAAATATTTATAAATATTTTGTAGTACGAGACGACTTCCTTATAGATTACCTGTCTATCTCACAGAAGGGATATTTTCGAAGGGAGTCGATTTCTCCTTCGACAGGCGCATAATGACCGCTGCGGTTATCGGAATAGAACTCTGAAGGTCTCTTCTGGAAGAACCTGATTACTCCATCAAATGTTCATATTATCGGCGTGCAGTGAAACAATAATAATCGCCACGGCTAATAAAAATCGAACTAGAATAGGCATTGCTAAAAAAATGAAACCAGGAGTATTTATCTGAAATTGCCTAGTGAAGACCAAAAATTATTTGTATATCATAAGTATAATAAATATAAACACCACCGAGAACAGTGTGGAGATTTCCGCTTCTTACGTTATTTTAGAAGATGTTCCTAAAGATAAAATCGAGGGAACGCATCTCATTGAAAACTGACGCGGTTAAGAACCATTACGTGCGCAACTTATTAGATGTTCCGATTAGTTTTGAGAGAGTTTAAAAAAAAAACACGTTTATTTTAGAGAGACGTTAAATTATATTTTATCCAAAATATTTCCCAGCGCTAGCTACATATTTTTCCCACTTTTTTTAGCAATAAGTGGATTCCGCAGTAAAAGAAATGTTCATCTTTCGAAGCAATCCATTCATCGAGCCATTTTTATATTTCATCATATGTTTTGAAGTGCTGGTCAGCAAGGCCGTGCTGCATCGATCGAAATAAATAATAATCTGAAAGAAGGTCACAAGACTGATGAATACGCAGCATATGGTAAGACCTCCCATTGAAATGCCGATAACGTATCATTAATTACATTTGCAACATGTGGTTGAGCATTATCGTTCAATAAAATCACTTTGGATTTTCTTTGAGCTGTCATTGGGCGTTTCTAGTTCAAAGCACAATTCAAATCGATTAATTGTTGCTAATAACGCTAAGTAGTGATTGTTTGATATGGTTTCAGCAGCTCATAATATACGATACCTTTCACGCTCCTTCCATTTTCAATTGCACTAAACAGTATGATTATGTTTACGAATACATAGGACCTGTGTCAAACGATTTGTAGAAATGTCTAAGCTTTAAAATGACGTACCAACTTTCAAAATGTCTCTAATAGATTTGTAGCTATAGTCATCTACAGTGAGCCCTCAAAACTAACCGGAACATCTAATAATTCTCTGCCATTTTCACTGAAATTTGATATTAATTTATAAAAAGTCGAAAAGTCAAATAGACCTAATCTTCAAAGTAAGTCCCCTCGCTTTCTATACATTTGTGCCATCTTTCGGGGAGCTATTGAATTCCACTTCGGAAAAAAAGAGTTGTTTTGAGTTGATAAATTCAACAATACTTTTATCGACATCCTCTACAGAAGCGAAGTGGGTATGAACTAAGTGATGTTGCAGGGATCTAAAGAAGTGATAATCCGAAGAAGCGAAGTCCGGAGAATACGCCAGGTCCGATAAAATCTCCCAGCCCAAGTCAATGATCGTTTCCAAAATCGTTTTTGCTACATGTGGCTGCGCGCTGTCCTGAAGTAAGATGAACTTCCTTTTTCCTTTCCTGGTATGACCTTTTTTCTTTTAGTGCGTAATTAACACAAATCAGTTGCTGTTAATAACGCTCAACAGTGACCGTTTCACCACGTTAGAATAACTCATAGTGCACGACGCCTCGCTGATCCCACCATATATACAGTAACACTTTTTTGGCGTGGATATTCGATCTTGCGGTATTGATCAAAGATCAATTACCCAAGACCGAATCCCCCCGAAACCCAAGATTTTCGTTTCTTTGGATCATTTTAGAGGACCCATTTTTCGTCGCACAATCTTGTGCAGGAAATCATTCTTCTTGAATCTGAAGAGCAATGACACAGCAATATCATAGTATAATCTTGTCCTCAACTGTGAACTCGTGGGAAACCCAACGGCCCTCATTTTGAATCCTCACCAGCTTGTGTAAATGCTTAGAAATGTCTTGTTGTGTTACTCCGAGTTCCTTTGCGAGCTCTGATTATGCGCGACAAGAATTATCTTCCAAAAGTTATTCCAGTTCTTTATTTTCGACTTCCTTTGGCTGTCCTGCACGTTCTTCATCATGATGGTCGAAATTCCCACTTTTAAACCGCTGGAATCACTTCTTATAGGTACTATAGGAAACAACACCCTCCCCCAAAGCCACACAAATCATTTCCTGGGCGTCAGCGGCGCTTTTTTTTCAATTGAAAGGCGAAGAGAAGGCAGTGCCTCTAATGTTGCTTCTCGAACGACATTGCTTTCACCACTGCTTTTTTTAGGTTAAGTTAGTAAAACTGTCAATTATTACAGTTGTAACGGGATATCTCCCCGTTGCTGAAAGTAGTTCGTCGAAGTCAGGGTCCGGAAGAGAGAAAGAGATGAAGGGAGTGTATGAGAAAGAGAGTGGGCGAAATAGAGCTTTCTGGTGGATACTCACTTATATTTAGTCTGCTATTTACAATATGTACAATGCCGACCATCTATCGGCCGCAAAACGGCGCTCAGCGCCACATAAACAATTTCCACGCGCGGCGCACACGTCCGACACGTGTACGCGTTAGCAATAACAGTTGTTGTTGCTAAACAATCACGTGTCGGAAAAACCGCACCAGATCCGTATAAAAGACCGCTCCGCCGTGGTAACGGCACCGATTCCACCGGAGTCAGCCGGATCGCAAGATCGTAGCTGCTCCGGATCCCGATCCCCAGGTCGAGGGACTGCGACGGTATGTACGCCGTCACAGCTGTGTGTTCGCAGCCGAACTCGACATCCTTCCGTCCGGCAAGCTCGGGCCCTCTCGCTCGTGGCGGACCTGGGGATCGAGACGAACAGGGGTGGTGTGTTCGCCGTCTCTGTCGAGTGTTCTCGACCTTGCCCGCTCCACTCCGGCCATCGGGCATCGCGCCTCCGGGGCAAGCGAACGCCCCGGAGATCCGTATCGAAATTCATGCCGCGCAACGGACAGATAACGCGGATCTGTCCACGTTCTCCGCCACACCTTATCGGAGGTGACACCGCGATCCGCCGACCGCCGCGAATTTCCGCCGTACCGCCGCAAGCTGCACGTCGGCCAGGCCCGCCCGACTGAGTCCGCCGTATCGTATCGAGGCACGATACCGCGTGCCCTCCGCTCTGGGGCTCGGCCGACGCGAGCACTCCACGTGCAGCAACTACCGCGTATCGAAATACCGCGACCCGCAAATGCATCCCATCGCATGCATAGCGATCCGAAACATACGAATTTTAAAGTCCCGATGCGACAACGCGAACTCATATTGATAAACACACCGGAGCCGCAAGCATAACACCGCGCCCGCTTTCCGCTAACACCGCAAGCGTCACCGAACGTCTGCGACACTTAGGTTCCGCGAAACTTGTTACACCGAATAGCGACTAAAATCGTCAGAATAAACCGCTACGAAATAAACACGGGATTCCGTGTCTAAATCTGTCACCGGTCGTTTACAGCCTAAAACGATAAGTTTAAAGTACGGCCCGCTAATAATCCTCTGTACCGAGTAACGCGGAAAATAATTTAATAAACGGTGTCTGCTAAAACCGCACGTCTCTATTCACTCACTCACATATTCGCTTGCGCATACAGAAAAGAACGCCTGGAAATCCGGCGAGCTACGCTGGGATCACCGTACGCTACCGAGCACGGTCAACCGTAACACCGGACGACCACCCCACCGGCCGGGGTTGAGCCGAGGTCCACCGACCGGCGGGGCACGGGTCAAACGTTCTGTCAAATAAATAATTGTTCGGAATTAATCGGAAATTGTTCAATAAAACACAAAATATTGGTTTAATCATCCAAATTTATTTTGTCGTCTTCAAAATAGACCCCATTTGGTGCAATGCATTTATGCCAACGAATAATCCAGTAGTCGAAACACTTCTTATAAGTACTTTCCGGTATGGCCTGCAGCTCCTTCTGCGAATTTTATTTTATGGCTTCAATGGACTTAAAACGTCTTACGAAGTGAGATTTAATTTAAGAACAGGAAAAAATCACACGGGGCCATATCTGGCGAATACGATGCTTGATTAACCCTTTCANGTACGGGCGCGCGCGCCGCGAATACGCACAATATGCGTTGTTGCTTTATATACGTTTTCCTAGGTCTTAAGTAACAATTTTGCTAAATAAAACAATCTTTGTTACTATATAATGATTATTATTTACATTTTTGGTATGAAAATATTTACAACTTAAAAGTTACTAGTAAGATTTAAATTTTAATTAATTATTGTCCGCAAACAAGTTAATATATTAATATAAAGTGATTAGTAGTATAAGTTAGTATGATAAATTCTGAAGCACGGATCTACGCATAAACCAACATCACACTCTTTACACTCGTATCGTGAGTCGGATCTTTTGTCATTCTTACTGCAGACGACACATCGCGCGGCCGCCGCTTATAAGCGGCGCTCGTACGCACAAGACATATTATGCGCGCCGCTTATAAGCGGCACTCGTACCCACAGGACATACTGTGCGCGCCGCTTATAAGCGGCGCTCGAAGCGAAAGGGTTAATGATATTTGTTGAGTTTTTGGTCAAAAATTTGCGTATAAGGGTCGATGTAGATACAAAGGGAAACGTGTCATCGTGCGCAAATCTAAGAATTGTTTTTTCACAAATTTGGCCTTTATCGACGAACATTCTCTTTCAAACGCCTCATAACGTCCAGATAATATTGTTTGTTGACTGTTTGCTCTTCCGGAAGGAATTTTGAGTGAACAACACCATGTTTTCGTCAGTCGAGGACGTTGAAGGTCGACTGGAACGAGGCAAGTCTTCAACCATTTCTCGGCCTTCTTTGAATGCTTTGTACCATTTGTATGCTCGTGTTTTCGATAAAGCTGACTCACCGTAAGCCTTCTCCAACATTTTTAACGACTCAACACAAGAAATGCCGTTAGCAACACAAATTTTGAGGCAAACTCTTTGTTCGGTATTTTTATCCATTTTAAAAATCACAGAGTACACTTGAGGTCGACTAATAAAACCAACACCTGTAAACAAACTGATTGACAGATGGCGCAAAAATTCTACGTGACAATTAAGTACATTAGTACCAATACTTACAGCAAAAAATTTGTTTTCATACCTTTAACGCAGGCTTTTGAAATGAACAATTCCCGGTATTTATTTGATAGAATATATTGGGTTGATGTATAAGTTCGTGCGAATTTCTTTAAAACTTTTAAAAACTTTATTTTTCATAAAAAATAATAACAAATCAATCAATAATATATTCTCTTTCATTATTTACAACTTCCTGCCAACGTTCCACCAGTATGCCTCGGCGATAGAAATCACCAGATTTGGACCCAAAAAATTCGTTAAGCCACGTTTTCAGTTCCACATCGTTATTAAAAGAAAAGCCTTACAGATTATTGGAGAGTGAACAGAAAAAGTGATAATCTGAAGGCGCGAGATCCGGTCAGTACGGTGGATGCGGTAGAACTTCCTAATTAAGCACTTGAATAACATTTTTGGTGGTTTTCGCGACATAAGGACAAGCGTTGTCGTGTTGAAGAAGCATACTGTGTCGTCGATCGGGACGTTTTTGCTGAAAAATTCGGTGAGGCGATGCACTTGCTGAACGTAGAGTTCCGCATTGACTGTCTCATTGATTTCAAGAAGCTCGTAGTGAATCATGCTTTCCCAATTCCACCAGACGCAAAGCATCGTCTTCCTGCAGTTCTTGTCTTGTTCGAGATGTTGCCTGCTTGTCAGGGCTCAACCATTCTTTTCACTGCTTCATGTTGATATAAAGACACCATTTCTCGTCGCTGTAAAGAAATCTCTTTGTGGCTATAAGTAGTTTTGTGACGAACGAGTAGACTGGCGGCACGTTGAACTTTGTTGTTTTCACTCAAAACGTGTGGTACTCAAACACCAAGTTTTTGGACCTTTCTCACTGGAGGTGTCGAACGACGGCCGCTTAATTGCAGTTCATCTTTTCCGCCAATTCCCTAGTGGACTGACGCGAATCCTGGTGGGTGAGCTCGTTAATCACTCCTCGTCGAATTCAACCGGTTGGCCAGAGCGCAGAGTGTCTGTCAAGTCAAAATGCCCCACTTTTAATCTTAAGAAACCATTTCTGAGCAGTTCTTTCAGCTATAACGTCTTCTCCATACACGGCACAAATGTTTCGAGCAATTTTAGCCGTTTTGAAACCCTAATTGAAAACGAAGAGAAGCAGGTATCGAAAATGCTCATTTTTATCGACTTAGAAATCAATTTTTATTAGTGTAAATTCGATAAAAATCAAAACAATGTTACCAGTATACGTATACCGTTGTTACGTCCTGGGTGCCTCGGAAACTGCGAATTTCTCTTTTTAATTATATGATTGGGAAACAGACGGACTTCGGGCAAGCGCTACTGTAATAAAGATAAGATTACAATGGCCGCCGCTAAACGTGCCGTATGGTTCTCAATGCGTCTATCATCTATCTTTTCCGCCTTCACGTAAGGTATGTAGTTTATTTACATCCTGGGTACCCCGGGGACAACAAATTCCTTTTTTTATAACTAAGATAATCTGCCGCCTCTACGATGGGCATGTATTGTTTGTTCATCCTGGGTATCTAGATAGCAGCGAATTCCTTCTTTTATGATTATAAAACAAACAGATTTGAGTAAGCGTTTTTATGGAAAAGATACGATTACACGCTGTCCAAATACGTCATAAGGCTTCCGATGGGTCTGCGATCTTATCCGCCTATGTATATAGCCGGTCGAACGAAGGCCCTTCGATAGGATTATGTTTTTAGGATCATTTATGACATCCAAATAGTATTAAGAATTTTCCAGAATAACCATTTCCCACGCAACCTTCTCTCATTGGTGGTCGTCATCCACCACCCCCTGAAATCTTTCTTATATAAGCCTCGCTCTTTTGTCGTGAGTTCAGTTCAGTTCAGTTCAAATTCAAGTTCAAGTCCAGTTGAAGTTAGTATTCAGTCTTCAGCAGTCCAAGAGTCAGTCCAGTCTTAGTCTTCTTCATTCTCATTCTCAAATCTTCTTCTGTAGTCTTCGTCTTCGTCTTCATTCATCTTCAGTCGTCAGTCATTGATTCATCTAAATCGTAAGTCTCTATTTCATATTTAACCATGACTTTTAATCATTTCAATCCAATCTCCAATCCCACTTCACTCCTCAAACCACACACAATTATTATCTTCCTTGAATTATATAATGATGTTTTCCTCGCCATACCGATACGTTAAATATTCTTGTTACGTTAAATCTGATCGTATTATATTAAGTTACACGGATTACCTTTTTTTCTTAATCTCACTTTAATCTTCATCTTGTATTCGCATTATTCCAATAATGCTGATTTATAAAAGTTGTTTGATGTTAACCCACATATCTCATTGTTTAACTTTAGCTAACCCTTTCATCTTTTAAATGTTGTATCTTTTATAATGACTTTTCTTATCAATTTACTACTATTATTAATCCATCCGAGAACCAAATTATATTATTAATAAACTATTTTATTCAAAATGCCCTAAATTTAATCAAGTCGTTAAAACTATTTATTCATTTCCTCTCAATTACCTAAATCTAAATTCTCCTCTCAACACGCTCATATGGTCCTATCCCAGGTAAAAAGATTAAGTTCTTTGACCTAAATAAAGGACCACCTAACGTACGTTCTGCGATCGGAGTAAATGGGCCTCTTCGGACCTTGACCTGATCTGCAGACCTACCAGTATGTTTAGGACTCGCGAGTGCGCGAGTAAGCGATTTTGTTGCGTTCGTCCTCTTCCAGGATGTAACACCGTAGAGAAAAAAAAATTCTACAAAACAAACAGTCGCTGGTCTGTTGCTAGTCGGCCTAGTTTCGGAGCTGGTCAATGTGCGATTCTCCGCTCGAGAGTCTCGCTGGGGCTTTTATAGCCGTCGATAAGTGGATGTGCATGAGAACGAGCTTGTCTTAGTGCCGTCTAGCGGTGATTCGGTGCGGACTACTCGAGATGTAGTGGTGCATGTGAAAGTGAGGAAGACCGCCGATTTCGGTCGATCTGCTTCCTTGCTGAAGCGATGCAGGCGACCATCGATACCGGTTGGTCTAACTCCTTTGTTGGAGAAAACCACCGATATCGATTGATTTACTCTCGTCGGTGGAGCTAGCTTCTGTTCTCGGTCGCCTGCCCGGTGTTCTCCGTGTGACTTATTGTTCTCTCGAGCTCGCCGGAGAACGGTTGATTGCTTGATTCGCTGCGCGGCGTATTTATGCGCAGTCGAACAGCGATCTTGTCTGCGAGCGAGTGGGATCGCGTGTACGTCTAACAGCGCTTCGACGGTACCACTCGCAGATGCCTTGCAATAACTTCGATCTCGAGCGAACGGAGCCGCGTATACGCCGCTTTGTGACGCCTTCGCAGTATTACTCGCCTGCCTGCTGGCCGGCGAATAACTGGCGTGCGTGGTTGCGCGATTTCCGGCGTATGATGGCGTCGGCCGAGTAACGAGGGCACTTCATGCACCTCACAGTGCGTTTTAAAGCTTAAATATGACTATACGGCGCTTCAATATGACTATACGGCGCTTCAATATGACTATATGGCGGAAAAAATATATAAATTTGAATAGGTACTGTGATTGATTAAAGTTAGGGACCAAGAATTAATTTGCGCACCTAATACATGCTCTGCACGCGAATCGAACGGCTGAAACAACTACGAGTCGTATTGAAACTACTACGAGTTGATTATTTAAATTTGGAAGAACGCAAAGCCATTTGCGTGATAAGCAAAGATTTTAATATTTTCTTCTTAGAAGATGACTAACTCACATATACAACGCGCGTCGCGCATCATATAACCACGTGAACCTGAAGGTGAACCTGCATTGGTCAATGTCAAGCCGTATCGGATATAAGAAAAACATAAGCACGAAATCGAAAATCAAATCAAAGAAATGCTACGTAATAACATTATTCGTCCAAGCGCAAATCAATGGAACGCGCCATTGTTAATTATTCCGGAAAAAACTGACGCAATCGGAAAACCTAAATTATGAATAGTAATCGACTTCCGAAAATTAAACGACTTAACGATCGGCGATTCTTTTCCATTACCCAATATCGCTGACATACTACGAGGGTGAATCAAATATAAACCGAAATTATTTTTTTTGTTTAATTGAAGCATCATAAAAAAAATAACATACATAACTATTTTTCTACATAATCCCCGGACTTCGAAACACATCTTTCCTAACGGGTAACCAGTTTTTTAATTTTGCTATCATAAAATGAAGGCGGCTGTGACAGCAGCCAATCGCTCACGAAGGATTCGACAGATGCATCGTTGTTAAATTTTTGTCCTCTCAAGTGCTTCTTTCAAACAAATGATAATCGCAGGGCGGTAAGTCCGGACTGTAGGGAGGATGTTCGAGTGTAGTCCAGACCAGTTGTTCAATTTTTTGACGAGTTAAGGCAGCTGTATGGGGCCGGGCATTGTCGTGAAGCAGGATAACGTCTCGGATTGGAAATCCGCGTCTTTTCCGACGATTCGCGTTTTGCTTCGTCCAAAAATTGGCAGTAGTATGCGGCGTTCCCAGTACGAAGTTCGTGAAGAAAATCGACATGCAAAATATCTTTAAAGTCAAAAAATACAGTTGCAAGAACTTATCCAGCTGAGAGCCGAGTTTCGGCATTGACGGGTGCAGATTCACTTTTCTTTCGCCATTCCAAATTGGCTTCTTTGGATTCCGGGGTGTAGTGGTGCACCCAAGTTTCGTTGCAAGTCACAATTCGGTGCAAAAAAGCTTCCCCTTCGGCCTGATAGCGTGTCAATAGCCGTTCGCATACTTCCAAACGATGCCGTTTCTGATTTTCGGTGAGAAGACGAGAGACCCATCTGACGGACATTTTTCGAAACCCAAGGTCGTCAGTAATGATTGCCTGAGCACTGCCGAAGCTTATTCTAACCTCAGAAGCAATTTCAGCGACCGTTAATCGACGGTCACCCGTGATAAGGCTGCCAACCAGGCGAATATTCTCCTCTGTCACGCTGGTTCTCGGGCGACGTCGGTGCCCTTCATTTTCAACAGTTTCTCGTCCTTCTGAAAATTGTTTGTGCCACTCGTACACTCGAGTCTTCTTAAGCGTATTGTCCCCGAACTATGCTTCAAGCCTTATCAATATGTTGTCCGATGGTTTTACGCCTTCTGCAGTGAAAAATTTAATAATAATTCGTTGTGCAACGGACGAGGGCACCTCCCGCTCTGACATTGTGATACTGATTAACGGAGCGCTAATGAGAGGTCGCGTAGGGGGGAATCTTCTTCAGGCATTCCCACATATAACGTTCAGAAGCCTGGCCTCTCTCCGTTTGCCTCACTGCGGGTATAAAAATAATTCCGGTTTATATTTGATTCACCCTCGTAGATCAATTAGGAAACACAAAATACTTTATTACGTTAGATCTAGCGTCAGGATATCAACAAATTCCAATGGAGACCCGATACAATATGCATAAAACTGCATTTTCAACGCCAACAGGACATTATAAATTTAACAGGACGATTTTCGGACTAAAAAACGCGCCCGCAATCTTTCAACGATTAATGAATTTTGTATTAACCAGCCTGCAAAAAATCAAATGTCTTGTTTACTTCGATGATATAGTTATATACAGAACGAGTCTCGAAGATCATAATAAAAGGTTGATCGACATGTTGCACCGACTGTGCTTATGATAATTTAAAGTGGCAGCCCGATAAATGTAAATTTTTGCGAAAGGCAGTAATATAACTTGAGACAATCTTAGAAAAGGGAATTTTACCCAATCCTGCTAAGTTACATGGGATGACAAATTTCCCTATTCCGACAAAAGTCAGAGACGTGCA
Source organism: Dinoponera quadriceps (assembly GCF_001313825.1). NCBI lineage: Eukaryota > Metazoa > Arthropoda > Insecta > Hymenoptera > Formicidae > Dinoponera > Dinoponera quadriceps. Next base: position 6,896 of record NW_014555081.1, on the reverse strand, counting down.
ATCGTTTATAAAATTAGGGGGGCATGATAGGCGCTTCTCGGAAATAGCGCGACCCTTAACTAAACTACTGAAGAAAGAAACTGTACCAGGTGTAGAAGTATGAAACCGGAATTTCCCTATAGATGGTGCTAGCCATCAGTTTAGGGACCGTAAGACCGCTTCTGCAGCGCCATCATCTCCCTCTAACAGCTGACGAAGATTTTCAACACACAACAACCCAAGTTCCATACACCGGTATGTTTTTCTATAACTTTAAACATGTCGAGTTTTGTTCCTACGAACTACGATTTGCGGAGAGCATTAGTTTTTTATTATCATTTGAAGAAAACTGCTGCAGAATCGCATCGAATACTTGTCGAAGTTACGGTGAACATGCTCTTGGTAAAACACAGTGTTCCGAGTAGTTCAAAAAATTCAAAAGTGGTGATTTTGGCGGGAGAAACAAAGAGCGTGGGAAACCACCGAAAAAGTTCGCAGACAACGAATTGCAAGCCTTATTGGATGAAAATGATACTCAAACTCAACAAGAACTCGCGGATGAATAGAATGTGACGCAGAAAGCTGTCTCAATTCATTTGAAAGCCATGATTCAGAAAGTGGGAAAATGGGTTCCGCATGAACTGAATGAAAGACAGCAAGAAAATCGAAAAACCACTTGTGAAATGCTGCTCGACAGATACAAAAGAAAGTCCATCGTATCATGACAGGTGATGAAAAATGGATATATTTTGAGAATCCTAAGCGTCAGAAATCATGGGTGAATCCAGGCGAACCATCGACATCCACTGCAATCGCTTTGGAAAGAAGACAATGCTCTGTGTTTGGTGGGATCAGAAGGGTGTAATCTATTATGAGCTGCTAAAACCTGGTGAAACCGTTAACACTGATCGCTACCAACAGCAAATGATCGATTTAAATCGAGCATTGCGTGAAAAACGACCGGAATATGGAAAAAGGCAACACAAAGTCATTTTGCTCCATGATAATGCCCCATCACACACAGCAAAACGGGTCAGGGAAACGATCGAGGCGTTCAGTTGGGAAATACTAACGCATGCGGCTTATTCTCCAGACTTGGCTCCGTCCGATTATCATCTATTCGCATCAATGGGACACGCCCACGCTGAACAACGCTTCAATTTGTTTGAAAATATACGAAAATGTCTCGATAGTTGGTTCGCTTCAAAATGTTTGCTTCAAATGTTTTGAATCTTTGATAATTTATTCTAGCTGTTTTGCTTGGACGTGTTTTGGCTCGTCTTCGATTTTTGCCTATTCCAAAAAATGGATCAAAGAATCTATCAAATTTTGTGTGAAAAACAAAATTAAGTGCGCGGACGCATTCCGAATGTTGACTGTGGCATATGGTGAAGCTAC
>NW_014555081.1:331-5458 GCF_001313825.1 Dinoponera quadriceps | reverse complement strand
TGCCGGACGCCCGAGCACGTCAACAACAGACGAAAACATTGATAAAGTGAAGAAAATAGTATTGGCCAATCGTCGAATCACCGTTAGAGAAGTTGCTGAGGACCTAAACATATCGATTGGCTCGGGCTATTCGATTTTTACTAATGATTTGGGCATGAGACGGGTTGCCGCGAAATTCGTACCAAAATTGCTCAATTTCGACCGAAAACAGCATCGCATTAACATTGCTGGGGAGCTGTTAGACTCTGTCCACGACGACCCAAATTTGCTCCAGAGGATCATAACTGGTGACGAATCATGAGGTTTATAGTTATGACGTGGAAACCAAAACTCAATCATCCCAATGGAAGCTGCCACACGAGCCAAGACCGAAAAAAGCGCGCCAAGTTCGGTCGAATGTGAAGGTTTTGCTTACAGTTTTCTTCGATTGCAGGGGCGTAGTGTATCATGAGTTCTTGCCACAGGGTAGAACGGTCAATAAGGAATATTACCTGCAAGTTATGCGCAATTTGCGCGAAGCAATCCGCCAGAAACGCCCGGATTTGTGGAAGAACAAAAATTGGCTTTTGCACCATGATAACGCCCCTGCTTACACATAGTTGCTTGTGCGCGAATTTTTGGCCAAAAACAACACACTAATGATGCCGTAGCCACCGTATTCCCCACACCTGGCCCCCTGTGACTTTTTCTAGTTGCCGAAACTGAAGAGGCACATGAAAGGACGACGCTACACTACGATTGAGGAGATAAAGACGGCAAGGAGGAGCTGAACAAGATCACAAAAAATGATTTTTTGAAGTGCTTCGAGGATTGGAAAATACATTGACACAAGTGTATAATATCTGATGGGGATTACTTTGAAGGAGACAAAATAGATATTCATGAATAAATAAATAATTTTTGAAAAAACACAAAATTCGCGATACTTTTTGAACAGACCTCGTAGAAGACATCTAAAAGAGAAATACTAAGTACCAGATAAAATATAAATAAATAAATAAATATATAATACAAAAAAATGTTACATTTATTTACATATATCCTCGAAATTTCATGAAAATAGCGGGACAGGATTGAAAACTAATGAGGACTGACGATTTATGATTTCCCGAAAACCTCGAAAAACCGCTGGCGCCAAACAAAAAAATCCTGATGAAACGTGTGGACGACAAAGTGTTAACGGATTAAGGGACTAATTTATTTAATAACATATTTAAAAACGTCTGCAAATTGTTACAAATTGAAAAGATTCAAACAACGGCCTATCATCCTCAGAGCAAAGACGCCCTGGAAAGATCGCATCGTACTCTCGCTAAGTATTTACGGTACTACATCAGTTCTGAACAGTTTCGAAATCAGTTTAGAACAGTTGGATCCTTTACACAATGTTTACGTACAATACGACGTTGCACACAAACATGGGATACATTCCGTTTGAACTTGGCCACCAAGTTAAACTACCCTCCGCGCTGACGCAACTTCCTAAACCCTCGTACTCGATCGACGATATGTTTCTAAACTCAAAAAACGGCTACACGCGTCTAATCAAATAGCCAAAGAAAGCCTAAAAGAAGAAAAAATAAAAAACAAATGGTATTATGATAAAAGGACCAAAAATCCAACTTATCAAGTAGAAGACAAGGTACTACTCTATGATAAAACCGTCTGTCGAGGAAGATCGAAAAAATTAGACGTCCTATGGGTAGGTCCCTACAAAATAATTGAAATTCACGCGAACACAAACTACACAATAAAACAAGAACGAACAACGTTACACACGCAATTAAATAGATTAAAATTTGGCCTCGGTCAGTTCGTGCGGCACCCAAACATTGAGGCGAGAAACGTATCCCAACTGACGCAAATGGTTTTCTACACTTGTGTGGGATATGTTAAGTGTCGTAGCAATCTCTCGTACTGTTTGCGATGGATTTTTGTCTACGGTATTCTTTATTACAGCTGAATCAATCTCTGCTGGATGACCAGAACGGGACGCGTCACTAACATCAAAATCTCCAGAACGGAATTTGGCAAACCATTTTTGACACACACGTTCTGTTGAAGCATCGTCCCCATACACATTACAAATCTTCTTATGAGCTTCCGTAGCTCGTTTGCCTTTTTTAAAATAAAAAGTAAAATATGGCGAAAATGAACGTTCTTTTCTTCCATATTTGCAACCGTGCAGTACGCACAATACTCTGGTATTAACCGGCGTATGTTTACAAATAGGTTAGGTGGAACGTCGCTTTTCAGATGCGCAAGCGCGTTGTGCGATAGCGCTGTGGAAAAGAGATAGCAGAACGAGTAAACCTACTCCGATTAAAAAACCGAACGAACTTATTTGCCAACCCAATATATTATGTAAATACTAACCTTTTATTCGTACATGACATACGGACTTTACTTGTTTTTTTATTATTCGAAATCATATTCTCGTATGATCTCTTGAGTGATTTATACTTATTTTCCACTAGTGTGGTTGTATTATATCCGTGCTTTTACATTTTTGATGATATGTTGTTCTACATAATTTTTTTAGTTTTAATTTTTCTATTTTTTAATTGTTCACTTCCATCCTTGTACAAACTTAAAAATAATTTTGTGCTTGAGTCATCCCAACCAAATGCTATTTCATTTGGCTCATTAAATACAGGATTATTTTTTTTTATTTGATTCGTTATCAAATCTGTCATTGTTACGTAACGGTATGAACATTGTTCTACCATCTACACAACACTCTAAGTTGTCCCAGTTAAAATTTATCATGTTATAATTTAATTCAAATTGTATACCACTTGCAAATACAGGGTGGGGCAGTTAACCTCTTTTTTCATATAGCTCGAAAAAAAGTTAAAAAGAAAGAAAATTCAATTTATTGTAAGAAATCTTAACACTATGCCGTCCGGGGATACCACGTTGGTGTCCCGCGAAAACTATCGCGCAAAGGCCAGCGACAGCACTGTGGTGCCGTTTGTGTTCTGATTGTGTACTGTTTAAGTAACAATAAGTTACAGACATCATGATTCGATCGACAGACTTTCCGGTCAACTAAAGCAACACCAGCTAATACAAATTTCCGAAACCGACAAACGAAAACGAAGAAAGTGCCATGTATGTTCCAAAAACAAAAAAAGAAGGACAACAAATTTAATGTGTAAGTCTTGTGGAGTCGCGTTACACCTCGGAGATTGTTTGGCTTCATATCATCTAAAAGAGAAATACTAAGTACTCAATAAAATATTAATAAATAAATAAATATAAAATACAAAAAAATGTTACATTTATTTACATATATCCTCGAAATTTCATGAAAATAGCGGGACAGGATTGAAAACTAATGAGAACTGACGATTCATGATTTCCCGAAAACCTCGAAAAACCGCTGGCGACAAGCAAAATGATCTGAGTCAGTCCTACCGGTGTCAAACAAAAGAATCCCAACTAGACGTGCGGACGGCATAGTGTTAAGTACATGAGTGGAAATTTATTTTTAGGCAATGAAAAGTTCACTTTTTGAAAATCATGTCTGGTAAATGACGACCATCATTTTCCAAGACTGCATACCACACGGTTACTTTAGCGGAATGGAGTGGCCGTTCATGAAGTTCATTAGGGTTTTCTGGAGCCCAATAGTGAAAATTCTGCTTGTTGACGTATCCACTAAGATGAAAATGGGCTTCATCGTTCATCCACATCTTATGAATGAGTTGTGGGTTATCTTCTGACATCTTTAACATTTCCTCGCAAAAATGAACTCGAGCCGCATGATCACGAGGATTCAAAGCTTGGATTATTTGAATTTTTTATGGATGTAGGTATAGGTCATCATGCAAAATTCTTCTTACTGTTCGGTTTGAAAGTCCTAGAGCAATGATGTGGCGTCGAGCAGATCTTCGAGGGCTTCTTGCGATTGCAACTCGCACAGCTTCCACATTCTCAGGAGTGCGAATAGTCCTTGCTGTACCTCCTCTTTTCTTCGTTGTCTGACCTGTTGTTTCCAAATTTTCAATCCAATTCTTAATGGTTTTTCTGTCCGGTACAGGAACTTGAGGCAAGAGATTAAAATGTCGGCGGAACGCTTGTTGCGCGCCTACGTAGCTTTCACCATTCAGGTAAAACGCTTTAACGGCAAAACCTCGTTGTTCTCCGGTCCAACGCTGCATGGCTATTAAACTTCTCAATACCTAAAACGCAAAGGTCAAACCCCTACCCCTCCCCGCTTTCAGTACGTTTATTCAAACTATCTGAAAAAAGGGTTTGACTGTCCCATCCTGTATATTATGAATATCAGTCTTGTAATTGATTAGGTACTATTTAGTATATACAGTAGACTCCCATTAAACGCAGTTATTACGTTATGCATTATATGAATTCGCGTTGTAAGAACTCACGTTATACGGGAGCCTACTGTAGATATAACTTTCTGAAGATATAACTTTCAGAAACGCATGTAATTACGAGTATTATACGTTATTATTTTCATTGAGTATAATTTTTCCATCAGCATTTCACTTGATAAAGGCTAATTCCCTCTTTTCCATTATTATGTAATGAGATATCTACAAATGTTTAATTAATAATATATTGTACATATTATACTTTCGCACAACTGAAATGTTCAATATTTTTCATTGGAAAATCATAAAGATATCTTGACATCTTAAATTCATCCTTGTGGTATGTTTAGACATTTCTGTTGTATGTGTGTGTGATGGTATAATATTAACAATTTTTGAAAATGAAATAAAAAAGATGTTTCACACATTTCGATATAATACGAAGTCTGTTCAAAAAGTATCGCGAATTTTGAATTTCCGCGGGTTACGTATATTCGATTTTCGATTTTTTTGTGGCGTATGTTGGTACTCATGTGGAAGTTTAGAAGGGATAGCCCGGGAGGAATCTAGGTATGTGCCCACTGAGTACTCGGCACGGAGATTAAGAAGGACTCCTTTATTTCGTAGAGAAACACTAGAACGATGCAGCTCTAACGGCGGGCTAATCTCCACTGTTCTTCTGCCGCACAGCGACAAAGGACTAGACGTGCAGTGACAAAAGACTAGCTCGCCGGCGTGTGGTGGGGGGCGAGCTCGCATGCAAGCGAGATAGAGTATGGCCGCCACA
>NW_014555081.1:0-231 GCF_001313825.1 Dinoponera quadriceps | reverse complement strand
CTTCGATTTTTGCCTATTTCAAAAAATGGATCAAAGAATCTAACAAAATTAAATGCGCGGACGCATTCCGAATGTTGACTGTGGCATATGGTGAAGCTGCCTTGGACCGAAGCAACGTTTATCGGTGGTACAAAATGTTCTCAGAGGGCCGAGAAGATGTAAACGACGAAGAGCATGCCGGAGCCCGAGCACGTCAACAACAGACGAAAACATTGATAAAGTGAAGAAAAT
>NW_014555080.1:0-231 GCF_001313825.1 Dinoponera quadriceps | reverse complement strand
TTAAAATAAAACTCTTTTTCATAAGCACTCTTGTTATTTAATAGCCAGACCTCGTATAAGAATATATAATAAATATTCAAAAATAATTTAATTATAGCGTTCTATTTTATTTTTATTTATAATGTTCTACATATATATCGGTTTTGGAGCCTAGTTTCTAGAAGCGGCAATCTTCAAACATATTAAAATATAGTCATTTTCAAAAAAGTATCTAATAATTTTTACTGGACT
>NW_014555079.1:0-463 GCF_001313825.1 Dinoponera quadriceps | reverse complement strand
AAGCGGCAATCTTCAAACATATTAAAATATAGTCATTTTCAAAAAAGTATCTAATAATTTTTACTGGACTTTCATATAGGGTAGATTAAATATAAACGAGCCTTTTACAAGAAAAAACCATATATTTTTCAAAATCAATTCTAATTTACATTTTTCTCATTTGTCTACATAGTCTCCCATCTTATCTATACACTTCCTCCAACGGTCTAATAATTTTTTAATCCTAGTATCATAAAAAGTTCGCGGACGTGTATCAAACCAATTGCACACGAACTGCTGCACCTCCTCGTTCGTTGTAAAGCGCTGTCCACCAAAGGCTTCCTTGAGTGTCCCAAACATATGGAAGCCGCATGGTGACAGGTCTGGGCTGTAGGGTGAATGTTCTAGGACAGCCCAGTGCGTATCGGCCTATTTTTTTTTTTTGTGTTTCTGCTGCGATGTGGGGTGTGGCGTTGTCATGGAG
>NW_014555078.1:0-13362 GCF_001313825.1 Dinoponera quadriceps | reverse complement strand
AGAGACAGTACTTCGGCGGACTGGACATCCGAAGCGAAAGGGTTAAAAGTCATGATTCTACAACTGCACTGTAAAAACTTTTAATGGAGCTAGCAAACCGACATCTGAAAGCTAAAGCTTAGCAGTTGTATGAAGAGGTAGGGTCACTATTGTTTTTCCACATTGTATTGTTATTCCACATTGTTTTGCTACATTTTACGCATCAATCAATAGGTGCGACTCGTGATTATCTATGATTAGCAAAGCTATGTTTCCCGGAGATGCTGAAGTATGTTTTCTAAAATGTTTTATTACTTTAACAAATAACTCAGCATTCATATAAACAGAAGGGTTAGCCAAAACGAATAAACCTGGAGGAGTACCTGTGAGCATGTAATCCTTATAATTTTTTTTGGTAGTATATTTTTACTGGTAGTAAGGCCTGTCTTAAAGCATTAATAATACAGTATAGTTATCAATAGGACTTTTTTTACCACTAGTTACTTTCCCGGTGTTACTAACTCCTTTTGGGGCAAGAACTTTGTCGGGAACGCTGGACTGTAATAGTTGCAGTTTCATCTAGATTATAAATGCAATAGCCATTACTGAAAGAAGAATGTCATCCATAGCTCGTTCAAGATTATCAAAAAAAGAAACTTTAACAGTTCTTTATTTAAAAAAGTCGCCTGTGTCAAACTATAAGCTTCAAATTTTCTTAAGGACATATAAGGATGTCTTAATTTAAAAGTAAAATGTTGCCACTCATATCCTGCAATTTTTCTCGTTTCCAATTTTCGGGGATATTAATATTATTGATAGTTGCTATCGGATAATGCCACACGAAGGTATTCTTCAGTACCTAGACCACAAAACTTTAAAGCGCCTTCTTTAATATATGCATTAAGCGCGTTTTCATGTTCTATTGTAAATATTTTATTAAAGTCATAGTTAGGTATCAGTTTTATGTTTTATAATTCCTTAGTATTAATATTTGGATTTTTAGCTATATAACAGAGCAGTGTGGGATATGCTAATTTACGTTTTTTAGGCGCTTTCCGAATACTCATCTATGCTTTTCACTTTATCTATGCAATGTCATAGCTTTAAGCATATTGTTTGCGGAATGGATACCTATTTTTCTAGCTGTTGGTTTAGACCACGCCATTATAACAAAAAATTAATATGTGTTTGTTGACAAAAATCCATTGTTCATCGCGATATAAGCCATTTTGATGTGGTGAACAATGAACCATGAACCATTGTTCATTGTTCATTATATCAAAATGGCTTATTATAGTTCTTCTTACCTTGTTAACGATGACTTCTAAAATAATACAACAAAATAATACAAAAGACCAAATATGTATTAAGTATTATAAAGCCAAATATACACATAAAACTATAGAATAATGAAAACAATGATAGATATAATAACATAGATATGAAAAATACATAAATTTACGAAAAAAACTTACTTTATCATCCACAATTCACAAAATGTAGCCTCATACCACCGTGCTGCGCGTGATCTGCCGGCCAACTGAGAAACTGAAGAGACTTAATGCGAGTCGTTACATGACAACAGTACAATATGGTAACGTCGCATTTTCGATATATCGCAATAGTTCATAGTGTATAACTGGTTGGACTACCTATCCTACTATTGTACTATTTATCCTACTTATGTAATTTTGACATGTACATATCGTTAGCCGCGAAATTAAGTATGTATACATTAAAATTACGTGTGTCATGTAATTTTGATAGTTGTCTATCTACTGCGCATGTTCGTAAATCATAGGTTAGTTTCGTTGTATTTTTTGTGTGTTCCGAAAGATGTAAAAAAACTGTTCGAACCGTTCTATGGTTGATTGTATGTAATCCATTTGTAAAAATTTAATACCACAAAATTATTATAGCGAGAATTATTTTCCTTTAATTTTATTATATGTACTTGATATTAACAAATTAACAAGTATATTAATATGTTATTTTGTACGAAACAAATATTTTAATTTTTTATTGTATTTTAATCGTATTAATGATAAGTAATTTTTCCAAATAAATTTTTTAAAGAAAAAGTCATAAATATTGCTAAAAGTGGACTTTTATTACGAATCGGAAAAAAATTCGTGCAGATTCTTAGGTCAAAATTGAAATACTGGATGTTTTTAGAAAAGTTGTTTCATTCGACGAAGTAGTCAGCATTCACTTCCATGACCTTCTTCCATGTTTGCACACATTCTTCGCGAGTTTGACCAAATATATCCACACAGTTCATTGTCTTCAATAACAGATGGACGTCCCAAACGCGACTCATTTTCTAGCGATTCATTATCTTACTGCTTAAATCATTTTTGTGCTGTTTTTTGTTAACAGTGCCTTCACCACACAAGTTAGAAATATGTTTTGCTGCATTTGCTGCTGTATTTTCAAGTTTAAACAATCAGTCAGTTTACCAACAGACTACAAGAGTTCCTGAAGGCATTTTAAAACTCTCGTGAGCACTGTGGCTCTGGGGCCTCTGGAAACGCTTACGCATGTGTACTTAGCGAGCTTATTTCGACCTACAAAATTTTGAATTTATTTGTGGGACTTCGGGAACATTTTCTAGAGGTGAAAAACTAACGATAAAGCCAAAAAAAGAAACTATTTTTTGAAGTTGCTACACCAGACTACCCTCTTAATATCTCCATGAATAATTTTCAGCTTAATAAGAAAATCTATTAATTTATCAATATCTTCAACGAAGTTCAGAAATTTGTGTAATCGCAAATAATTGAAAGCTGTTTGCAAACTGCTTGAGATATTTGACGATTGCGAACAGAAATCATGTTTTAAATAATGTAGACAGATAATTTTCTTCATTAGGGAATAAGTGACATATTAGTATGTCGCACATAAACATTTACATATATAAACAATTGTAAGAAAGAAATGTAAGCTTATGATATCTAGAATTTAACATCATTATTTTTAAATTTAACTTATTATATCTCCGAAACAGCACCTCCATATAGTTGTATAAAAAAAAATTACTCAGAATTTTACTTTTTATGACTGCGACGTTCCACCTTTCGCTCGTTAACTTCCACCCTTCGAGGTGGGAACGTCCTTCCGGAGCAGTGTGAGAGGAGACCGGTCAGGGCGAGCGGTCAGCTCGTTGACGCGGCGGTTTTGGTCCTGGATTGGCTCGCCGGATTGCCGGGTTCGCCTAAAGAGTATGCGAGAAAGTTTTGGTCAACAAAACGTTTATTCGCAGATACAGACTTGTATGCGAGCGGATGTTAGCTCGGTATTTCAATTAACAATCTTCTTGTACGACGTTAGATGCGTCGGAGCGTGTTGCTGCTGTCGTCGGTCGCGTGTCTGTTTTGACAGATCAGTTGATCTTTTACGTTTCGCGGTGAGACGGTGGCGCGAAACGACAAAAGCGGTTTGGTAGACGCGACGATATGTATACGATTGCCGCTCGAGCGACGATCGGACGAGTCGCGGGGAGCGGGCGCGACGTTTTGAACGCACGGCTAGTGTTGTCGCTGTTCTGACAATACAATTCTCCGCGATATTTTCCACGATGTCTTTTAAATGCCACAGAGAGTGCAATCGGTAGCCACGCGCAGGTGATACGGAAAAGCGGTGGCACTCACCGTGCCCAGAGGCCCCGCGGGATCGGGAACGTTGCGACAATCAGGAGGTACCCGCGTTATCGGGTCTCGCTCCTGTGGTGTCGTGTGCTCTACGTGGGGACTACGGCACCGGGAGGTCGCAAGAGAAGCGCGGCGTGACGGAAACGGTCGGCGTGCTCTCGGCGGCGCTTCTTCGTCAGGAGAGTCGGGGCAGAGAACGCTCGGCGGAGACGGCGGACGACGTCACTCCCTTGCCCGTTGACTCCTCCGTTAAAGCTCGCTCCCGCGGATTCTTACTACTAGTACTCGCTCGCTTGGTTGCCCGCATGCAACCTGGCACGATAACGCGAGGGACCCTGTGTCCCTTTAAGACGGTGGTAATTCGGTCGAGACCACTTAGTCCGAGACTTGATCGAGAATACTCGGCAGAGACGGCGAAGTCGACACCCGGACTTGTCTGGCCGGATGTCGGCCGGTCGCAGGTCGGTTAGGAACCGGGAGCTCCCGGTGGAGGCGGTAGTATACCGTCCCAGGGAAGGATGGTGAGTGCGGCTGCAAACACGCATCTGGGACGGCGCATACACCGTCTCGGTTCCTCGGCAAAAGGAGGTCGGGATCCCGAGCAGCCTGCGATCGTGTCGATCTGGCTGACTCCGGTGGAATCGGTTCCCGAAGCCTCCGCCGGTCGGATTATATATCCGATGGAGGCTGTTTGTTTATGTTTGTTGGCACGCACGTGATCACGTTCTTGGCGGAAGCGCGTCACGTGCGTGTCGTGTAGTTTAGGATGGCGCAAAGCGCCGGTGAGCGATCCGACGGATGGTCGGTCGGGTCGCGGGGAGGGTGATGATTCCAATGCGCAGTTACATAACAATTCAAAATGAAAAAAATTGATGACGTGTGACTTTTCCTATTGGGAGTACAAATTAGTTCGGTCCATTTTTGTGGTCAAAAATTCATTTATTTCAGAACAAAATGAATGAACAGATTAATCAAAGTATTGTCCATCGCTGGCTACTACTTTTTCCCACCTCCCAAGCAATTTTCGAATTGCATCTCGAAAAAATATCTCGTCTTTTGAGGCGATCCAAGTTAGAAGCCAATTTTCGATTTCTGCGAAAGAAGTGAACCGGTGTTATCATGCAGAAAAACAACTTATTATGTTTTTGCTCGAATTTCGGCCGTTTATCTCGTAATGCATGGCTCAAACGAATCAATTCTAGCTCATACCAATGGCCCGTAATGGAATTGCCAGGTTGTAGCAGAGTAATGCCTCCAATTCTTTGTCTTCGAATTTTCTCGACTGTCCAGAGCGAAGCTTGTCTTCAACGCTGAAATCACCATTCTTGAAACGTCGAAACCATTCCCTACATGATTTATCAGTTGGAGCATTGTCATCATAAACTTTCACAAACATTCGATGCGCTTCAGCTGTATTTTTCTTCCAATTAAAGCAGAAAACTAAAACCTCCCGCAAATGCTGCTTAGTTAACACAAAATTTGACATATTCAACACAGTAAAAAACAGGGGTTTTGTGTATAACTCAAAGCAATATAAACTGCATATTATTGACAGATGTCTAACATCTCTGAAACGACCGAAATCAGCTGTCACTATGAAACATTCATAAAAGCCAGAGCCATTTTTTGAAAACGAGCCGAACTAATTTGTTCTCTCAATATATATGTTCTTTATATATTAAAAAATCAATAGAATATAACAAACTAGCGTTTCTGTATTTTGTTGATTTAACGCAGGCTTTTGACACAGTAAAGCTGAAATATGTGGTGCGTATACTCCGAGAGAAGCAAATAGATCTAAAAATAACCAAACTAATAGAAGAAATGAACATAAATATCACCACAGGGAATAAAATGGATAACGAATGCACACAGGAGAACACAGGAGAAATCCTTGTAGCCGCAATTATCCGTCAAAGACAGCTTGAGTCCCATTTTATTTATCATTATCTTAGATAAAAGTAATGTAAATGTAGAAATTACCTGAAAAATGAGGGATATCTGTTGGGAAATGACGAGATCAAAATATTATTCTATGTAGACGATGTAGTTTTCATAGCAAAGAAAGACAAAGACAATTTACAATGATTGCTATTTGAATTCAATTAACCCTTTGCACTCAAGGGCTCCGGAGAATAGCCATTTAAAATTTGTCTTCAAACTCGAGAGCTCTGCTATGGAGACAATGCAAATAACTTTTAGTTCATAACATAAGGACAAAGACAAATCGTAAAAATTATTGTGTATAGGATATTCCGCTCTTGCTGTTTGCATTTAAGTTTGAAGAGTTTGAAGACAAATTTTAAATGGCTCCGCTCCAGAGCCCTCGAGTGCAAAGGGTTAAATATTATACAATGTGAAGATATCGGTTACAAAAACGAAGTTAATGGTCATATCAAAAGACCCCATCAGATATGATCTGGTAGTTGATGACCGAATAATAGAACAGATATTATCTTTTATCTACCTAGGAATCAATGTTTCTTACAATAGTAACATCATAAAGAAGTACGAACAAAAGCCATTAAAGCAGCTGGTATCACCATGGTTATCTCCATGATATCAAATGGAAAAATAAATTCATATCCACTAAAAACAAGGTTCGGATTTACAAAATCGCGATATGCCCAACATTTACATACGCAGCGGAAATAAGGGCAGAGACATTAAGAACCAAACAAATCATAAGATCAACGGAAATGAGAACACTGCAACTGATAACGAGAGTCACATTGCAGAACAGGCTCAGCAATGAGGAGATAAGGCAGAGATGCGAAGTGCAGCATGTGAAGTGATAGATACGAAGGAGCAGACGTGAATGGAATGCACATGTAGAAAGAATGCAAGTAAACAGTCTGGCTAAAATAGCCAAGATCGGCAAAACAAAATCTAGGAGACCGTCGGGACGCCTGTCCAAACGATGGATAGAATCATGGATAGAAGCATGGATATCCACCTCCCAAGAAGAACATTAGCATTAATGATGGAAAGTATATGGCTAAATTTAGGGCTTGCCCGAAATTAAGAAACGAAGTAAATATTTTAGCTTAATTACGAATTTGCTTAACGACAGTATTTGCGAACGCGAGTCCCAAACTTACCTGTATATCAGCGATGCAATTCAGGAACCGGAAGGATCGCTTTGCTCTGACGCGGGTGTACACAGAGTGGTCCTAATTTAGGTCAAGATACTTAAATTCTTTACCTGGGATGGGATCGCAAGCGAAATAACTGGGGAAAGAGTGATGAATGCGCGAAGGATTTTGAATAAAATAAAATATTAGTTGACTAACAATCTCCTTTATTGAATTACGTTTATTGATTAACAACGTAAATACAAATAAAATAATAAATGAATAAGAAATTTATAACGGAGTATATATTTACTTTGTACAATTTTATTTGTATAAATGGTACATTTAATCGCGTGAGCAAACGTGTATGTATTTGTAAGTATGCATGTAGGATTTTTAGGGGAAGATAATGATTTAGGGGAAGGAGGGTGTGGTAAGGAAATTTCGGACGAAATTGATGAGGCAAAGGATAGGTCTGGGATGTGAAGTCTGAGTGATGGGGAGCGGGAAGCTAGACGAAAGTTCCACGGTGGTTCGGGGGAAGTAGGAAATGTACTTCATGGGGACCGTGGTGGTAAACAATGTGGAAAATTTAAGACGGAATTCGTGGAATTTATTGAGGGAGGGGGGAGATGGCAGGATATGGTATGTATGAAGGGACTAAAAGAGAATGATGAGTTAGTGACGGAGAATTGTCCGGTGTAAGTAGAATTTCCGAAATGTACCTAGCGTGTTCCACTAAAGACTCAAGATCAGCAATGAGCAAATTTCGAAACGACAATGCATGGGCCTGACACCTATCCTCTCCATGCGGGGTATTCACTAGATAGATATCAAGGAGAGTTAGTAAGAGGAAAGATGGGGAAGGCCAGGTGGAACAATGCTGACTGAAATAAGTACTTACTCATTTGGTTGAAGTAGTGAAGTTTTACTAACAAGGGAAGAGTCGGAACAGAATCTCATTGATTTTAATGGACCTTGGAAATATTATAGAGAATTAAAAAAATAAAATACCTGTATTTCATTTTAGCGATGTATCTCGACGTTTAGGAGTTGAAACAACCGCTTGAAGAAACAAAAGTTTTCATTTTTAGTAAATATTTTCTAAAGTATGAAGTATACGAAAAATTGTCTTATACAAAAGTTTTGTAGCCTTTTATACTCTTTGCAACGATGTATTCAATTTTTTTTAAACTGTAATTTTTTAACCACTTTTCCCCTTTTTTCTACTTTCGAAAATTTTTACATTTTTACAAATTTTTATATTTTTAGCAAGAAAAATTATAGAGCATTAAATGCCAAATCCAACCATATGTAATAATAGAAAGTTTCCACAATTAAATCTTTGTAAAACGACATGATATTATTGTGCAATTGGTGGTACAGTCATTGCACAGTGCGAATAGGTAACTACCATTACGTTGTGTTATTTTTCTTCAAATATGCTTTACAACTGCTTATGCATATTTCTCATACTGCAGAATGACAACGAATTAATCCTTATGTTATATTGTGCAACGTATTACACGAAATAAAATCGTGAAATGAATTTGCAAAAACATTTTAAGTATTAAGTTTCACTCGCTATTTGATAAATTTGAATATATAATAATAGTACGAAATATGTGTAACGTCGTTGCTATTTGAAAAGAATTTTATTATTACACTAAAAGTATACATCTTGAATAAAATGTGTGTGAAATTGATATTCATTGCAATCTTAAAGGTAAGTTAATACAAAATCAAGGTGAATTAAAATAAATCTGCAAAGAGTGAAGTACAGAAACACAGATTCTATTACTTTTGCAATAGACTAAATGTGTAGTATGATAATACAACATCATGAACATAGTTGCTAAAAGAGATATATAACAAAAATGTTATACATAACACTTTCGGATGTCACGTTCACCAAATTAGAATCATTAGACGAGAGTTTAAAGATAAATTAAGGTTTCTTTAACCCATTAACGCCCACGGGACACATTTTTCACCGTTTATTTCAGAGCTCTCTAGAGGGTATCAATTCTGGCCTAAACATTTTTTTAGTACATGTGTTTTGAAGATTTTTTATTGATCTTTATAATGATCATTGTTAATATCAGGGAAAAAATTTTTTAACCCTCAAGAATGAGATTAAAGCAAAAAAACACGAAAAATGAAAAAAAATTTCTTTAACTCCATTTTTCTTCTACTTATCGTTCTGCAGTCACCTCAAAAGTGCAAAAAAAGTGTCTTCAGCATCTCAGCTTTAAAAAAACCATTTTTTGAGTTTAAAAATCTCTTCTGGATGATCCAAAATGGCGCCCGGAATGAAAAATTTCATTCAAAATCTTTCGGGCGTTTTAAGTACAGAACTAAGAGGTTTAGCAAAAAAGTTACAAGAATAAGAAGTTCTTAAAATTCATCAAAGAATATACTGAAGTCGTTTCAAATATTTTTGTTAACATTTTTTGGAAATTTGTTTATGCAAAATTATTGAAAATTAAAAAAAATTTTTTTTAGTTTTGGAAAAATTACTTTGTATTCTCTGATGAATTTTAAGCACTTTTTATTCTTTACTATTTTTTTGAAAAGTTGATACTTATCGAGTAAACAGATATGGAAGGAGGAAATGTTTTTCTACACTTGCTTTAGCTTATTTGTACTCCGGTTGAATTTCTTTTATTATTTTCTTTTACATTCATGTATAAATTTATAATAAATAAATANCTTTGATGCATTTTAAGCACTTTTTATTCTTTACAATTTTTTCGAAAAGTTGATACTTATCGAGTAAACAGATATGGAAGGAGGAAATGCTTTTTTACACTTGCTTTAGCTTATTGTGCTCCGGTTGAATTTCTTTTATTATTTTCTTTTACATTCATGTATAAATTTATAATAAGTAAATGAAAGAATAAATAAAGTGCATTCGCAATATATTTTATTTTCAAACAAAGTTTTGTAGTTTCAATGTTCTAGTTTCAATAAAATAATTTTAGATTTTTGCAATTTTCTCATTTTGCAATTTTTTCACGAATGAAGTAAATTTGTAAAAAATTGATTATTTCATTCGTTCGACTCCTCCATCAACATAGAAAATCTAGATGTAATCAATTATTGTGAGAAATAATCTATTATTGTCACAACGTTTCTTTCTTTATTTAAAAATTTCGAATGTCAAAGTGACGATGCCAAAATGAAAAAAAATCCACCTTAAGAATGTTCATCATTGTCCTCCAGTAGAAAAAGATCCAGTAGAAAAAGATCCTTCATTTGAAGTTGTAGAAAATGTAAATCACTGTGATGTTATGTTTTCCCCGATCCAGATGATTCTGGAGAGTCGGNATTATTGTGACATCGTTTCTTTCTTTATTTAAAAATTTCGAATCTCAAAGTGACGATGCCAAAAAGAAAAGAAAATCCACCTGAAGAATGTTCATCATCGACCTCCAGTAGAAAAAGATCCAAGAGACCTTCATTTGAAGTTGTAGAAAATGTAAATCACTGTGATGTTATATTATCCCCGATCCAGATGATTCTGGAGAGTCGGAAAATGATTATTCGGATGATGATGATATTCAACTAAACGAAAGCTATTCTACATCGTTTGATTCAATGTCCCCTAGTTCTTCATATAGTAATATATATGATAAATATAATAACTCTCAAAAAAAGTTAGAAGAAAATCATGACTTTGATTGAGTAAACGGAGAAAAAATGTATACAAACTTTCTCACAAATAAAATATTACTCTCAACTTCAGATAAAAACTTGATTTCAAGAAGTTCTCCTGCTGATATCTTTGAATTTTTTGTTTCCTCACAATTAAAAGCATATCTCATTGAAGCTACAAAAGAAAATGGCTACAATTTATCATTGAGAGAACTAAATATTTTTCTTGGCATTATAATTTTATCGTCATATAATATGAGAAAATCGCAACGAGACTATTGGTCGACAGATCCGTATTTGACATGTGATATCGTTACCAGATCTATGAGTCGAAATACTTTCGAAATAATAAAAAGTAAACTAAAATTTTGCAAATTGGAAGATAAAAATGATTCAGATAAAGTTTATCGCGTTCGACCAACAGTGGAAATTTTCAAAAAGAATATAATGAGATTTGGTTTGTTTTATACAGCATTGTGAATTGATGAGATAATGGTCAAGTATTACGGTAGATGTAAATTGAAGCAATTCATAAAATCTAAGCCGATACGATTTGGTATAAAACTTTGGATCTTGTGTAGCGTGAATGGATATGTTTTTAATTTTGATATCTATTGTGGAAAGAATGAGGAAGTTGACAAGTTATCTAAATGTGCATTAGGAAGTAGAATTGTTCTGCATATGCTTGAAAACTTATTAAAAAATACTTCTTTTCTCAAACTTCATCAATTTCATGTCTATTTTGATAAATTATTCTGTTCTCCAGACTTACTAGTCCATTTGAAAAAAATAGGACTTCAAGCAACCGGTACAGTAAAGGAAAACAGAGCAAGTGTGACAAACGTTTTAGAGAAAAAGGCACCTAGAGGTACTTATGCAGTGCAAAATGATAAAAATAGAGGAATCAATTTTATCACTGTTCAAGATTCAAAACCAGTTTCTATACTATCAACCGCAGCTAGTATCACTCCACAAAGTAATGTAAACAGATATATTAGGTGGTAAACTTAGTTCCTGCGATTTTTTTGTTTAAAAAACTCATTTATTTCGACATCAGAAGCAAAAAATACATTAATCGAAGTATTTTTCCTCGCTAGCTATACATTTTTCCCATCTTTCGGGCAACGCGTAGATTTTGCGACGATAGAACGATTGGTCTTTTGATGCAATCCATTCGTCGATCCATTTTCGCACATTCTCGTAATTTCTGAAGTGTGTATCTACCAAGCCGTGCTGCATCGACCGGAACAAGAAATAGTCCGAAGGAGATAAGTCTGGTGAATACGCTGGGTGCGGGAGAACTTCCCACTCGAGCTGCAGTGTTTCTTTGACGGCTTTGGCAACGTGTGGTCGAGCGTTGTCGTGCAAAAGCATGACTTTACGTCGATTGCTGGCTACTGCTGGCCTTTTTTCCAACAATGCTTCATTCAGACGGTTTAATTGTGATTGATATCGATCCCCCGTAATACTTTCGTTCGGTCTAAATAGCTCATAATAAACGACGCCGTGCATATCCCACCAAATGCAAAGTAATGCTTTGTGGCCATGAATATTTCTCTTTGATGCGGATGTCGATGGTTGGCCAGGGTCTACCCATAATTTTCTTCGTTTATGATTATCGAAGTATATCCATTTTTCATCGCCAGTCACTATGCGCCACAAAAAACTCTTCTTTTTCTGCCTGGCGAGCAGAGAAATAGAGATGTTTAAGCGGTTCGCAATGGCATTTGCGGTTAATTCGTGTGGTATCCATTTTCCCTCCTTTTGAATTTTTCCCATTGCATGTATACGTTTGGAAACAGCCATCGGAGTAACATTTAATGCTGCAGACAATTCTTGGAACGTTTGAATAAAGTTTTTGTCCAATAATGCCTGCAAATCGGTGTCTTCAAACTTTTTCGGTTGGCCTGAGCGTTCTTTATCATTGACATCAAAATCACAAATCTTAAATCGCTGAAACCATACTTAGCATGTTCTTTCCGATGGAGCATAATTGCCATAAGCTTCGAAAAGCAATTTATGAGCTGCAGCTGCAGTTTTTCTCAAGTCAAAGTAATGAAGCAGCATATGTCGAAAAAACAACTAATCGCGTTCTATATTTAATCAAAAGAAATAATAGCACTGCTCACTTAAATGAATCTCTTTGCACTGAATTTTATTGACAAATGTCTAACCTCTAAAATGCAGCCAGTTTCAGATGTCAAAATAAATTACACATACAACTAACGTCATGTGAGCCGCAGGAACTAAGTTTACCACCTAATAATATGGAAGAAAAAAAGGAAGGAGTTCTATCATTTCCTAACGCATTTACAGTATACAATAAATACATGGGTGGAGTTGACTTACACGACCAGTATTGTAATAGCATCTTGCACATTATTCGATCTAAAAAATCGACGTGGATAACACGGGACCACAAAATGGTTTTGGGAGTCTACTGGAATTCTAATAAGGATAATTTATGTTTTTGGGGTCGCTGAACACGAATCCATTCGCAAAATTGAGCCAGCACGTCAGGATTTGAAGTAAAATTTAAAAAATGGTAAAAAATCTGGAANAAAAATCTGGAATTTCTGCATAAATTTCGTTCCCAAATGTACAAACCCCAAATTAACAAGCCCCAAACCCCAAACCCAAAAACCCCAAACCCACAGGCCACAAACCCACAATCATGTTTTACTCGAATACTATGTGGTTTAGGTATATACAAGGTAACCCATTTTAATCGATGGACCCTAATTCCTCCGATTCTATGCGTGGTACGGAAAAATGGTTCTGACATAAGTTGTTCAGGACAAAGGAGGGCGTCCATCCGTACGATTTGTTTTGACCTTGAGATTCAATGTCAAGGTCATTTTAAGGTCAGAGTAATTTTTTTGAATGGAAAGCCTTATTTTTGACAACGGATACAAAAAAAGAAGGAAATTTTAATTCAAAAATAATATTTTTTAACTTTTTTTTCATGACCATACAAAGGTCATTTTAAGGTGAAAAGCCTC
>NW_014555077.1:1609-1961 GCF_001313825.1 Dinoponera quadriceps | reverse complement strand
ACTCGCAATAGGTAAATAATTAAGAACGATTATACGTTTACCCTCTACGCGACGCGCCGCAGCGAACGCGATCATAAACGATTAGACATTACATGTACTTCTCAATCAGTTACGACAATGTGGCTTAGATATTTCGATTCCTTATTAAATTTCAAATAAATGAGTGAAGAAAAATGTTGGTAACTAGCAGTAGGTAAATAATTAGCAACGATCATATGTTTACATTCTACGCGCCGCGCCACAGCGGACGCGATCATAAACGATTGCAGATTACATGTACTTCTCAATCAGTTACGACAATGAGGCTTAGATATTTCGATTCCTTATTAAATTTCGAATAAATGAGCGAAGA
>NW_014555077.1:0-1493 GCF_001313825.1 Dinoponera quadriceps | reverse complement strand
CTTTGGTCCTGCCCACTTACTGACCCGTTGAGTGGGCGTGACGAGAATGGCTGCGAGAAAATATGACGTGACTCTAGTAGGAAAGAGAGGCCGGTTCTGGCGCAGTTGGATCTGTTTTACCGGCCGAGTAGGTAGACCAGTTGGCGCAGTTGGATCTGTTTTACCGGCCGTGTAGCAAAAACCAGTTGGCGCAGCTAGCGTAATTAGCGCAGTTGGCGCTGTTGGCGCTGTTTTTATTTTTTTTACCGGCAGTATAGGGCCCCCTTCAGCGGTCGGTAGGCGCTGTTTTTTACCGGCCGAATAGGGCCCTTTTCAACGGTCGGTACCCCCTCCTCCGACAGTCGGTATACCATCGCGCACCCCCCTCCACCGGCAGTCGGTATACCCTCGGGCACCCCCTCCCTCCCCCTGTTCGCGACGACTCGCGGTAGTCGCGCGCGCCAAGGTCCGCCTCCACCCGCAGCGGTCCGATTTGTATCCCCTCCAGCGGCCCGTTCGCGGTAGTCGCGCGCGCGAATGTCCGCACCCACCCTCCCCTGCAGCGATCCGTATCCCCTCCAGCGACTAACCGCGGTAGTCGCGCGAAGGTCCGCACCCCTCCAGCGCACTCGCCCCTATATCGTGTTTACTTAAATCTAAATGGGGAAAGGTAAGGGGGAGGATATTAAGAAATTTTTTTTAATAAAAATGGTTTTTTTATTATATCCATACACACGAGAGGCCAATCACCCTCGGGTCAGACTCGTACCATGCGCGCGCTAATAATATCATTCAATACTATACAATTCGCAGAACCCGAAGGTGTTCCACTCCTCCACGTTGTCCCAATCCTCCTCGCCGATCAGCCAAAATTCATCAGCCATCAATCTGAGGCAGTACTTCTGACTCGCCAAATCGAATCTTGCGAATCGATCTCTTCTCCCTCGGAGATGAAAAGCTTTCTTATATATCTAGAAAAAGGGGGATGAGAATTTTAGAAAAAAAAACCACAGAATTAATCCTAAGATCATTCCCTCTTTAAAAAAAGAAAAAATATGGAAAAACTTACCCTTACAAAATCCTTAAAAAATAGCTTCGTCCTCGACGGTGATAACCTCCATTGCAATTCCTTTTTTCACTTTTTGTTCACTTAANGTTCACTTAAACTCTCGAACAACTCGCAATACTTTCACGTCGACAAGAGAATCTGAACTGACCGTCGACACGAGAATCTGCACTGGCCGCCGATGGAGTCAAAATCATACCGTTAACTTCCAGGTGGCAGGAAGTATCCCATTTGGAATGCTCTTTTGATCGATATGTACGATCCATTGGAAAAAAACTTTTACAGGGGTAAAAAGTGTCATTATGAAACATTCCTAAGTGCCGGCCGCCTGTAGTTAATGCTCGGAGTAACTGCATAAGCAGCAACCCGAAGCCCTGCTGAAAAAAATAATATTAAGCTTCGTCCGGAAAGGATAACACAATGGAAAACAATATTTCTAGTTTTCATC
>NW_014555076.1:344-7154 GCF_001313825.1 Dinoponera quadriceps | reverse complement strand
CGAGACATTTGTATTTTGACGCTCACTTCATACCGGTACACCTGGTACTATACATTTTGTTTATGCTGGAAAGGGAAGGAAAGCGAGAGAGAAAGAATAATAGACGAAGCTTTCGGATTAATTTAAAAAAATTCCTT
The DNA here is from genome assembly GCF_001313825.1 of Dinoponera quadriceps. Classification (NCBI taxonomy): domain Eukaryota; kingdom Metazoa; phylum Arthropoda; class Insecta; order Hymenoptera; family Formicidae; genus Dinoponera; species Dinoponera quadriceps. Next base: position 7,017 of record NW_014555076.1, on the reverse strand, counting down.
ACATTGACTCGTACGGAAGGACACTGTAATCCAGCAAAAATTGGGCTTGCCAGAATTGCAAGAACATATGGGTGAGTTGAGCGATATATATAGCAAATGGTGCGACGATATCTTTCGCGTCGTTTAAGTTCATCAGCACCTAAAACACGCGTGTTTACATTTTTCCTCTCATTTATTGAATCAAATATTGAATTGCAAATAATTCTCTACGGAAATAATGAGCGTTCATTTTTTTCCGAACATTCTTAGAAATAGCTGATCTGTTTATCAATTGGGAACACGAGGTGTTCATGAAATTGAGACGTACCTGTATACCGCATATACTGCCACCAATCATATTTAAGCTCACACTGACCAGGAAGATATTTGTGAATGTTGACTCGATTAGTTCCGCAAATCTGTGAATTTATGAAATTGAACACAGTTACGAGTTATATTGAGATACATAGATTTATAACGAAACCGTACACTCGGTTCTAATTTGGTTGGAACACCTTTCTCTCGATGTTTGGAACGTAGCCGATAGTCCAACGAAAGAATTCTTGTTTGATTAATAGAGAAGAAATTTTTCTCTTTGAACCATCGGTTGCGTTCTGAATTGCTTTGAAAAAAAAAATATTCGAAGCATTTAAAGGTAGTGTTGTAGCACAAAATTAGTTTTTTAAAAGTTCGTTGAAATTTATATTATATATAAATTTAAATACGACTTAATCGTTGACATAATTAGAGGTAGATTAACTATTCGAAAGCTGAAATATTTGCGACTAAAGATAACATTTTTTATATATATTCCTCGAGATTATAATGTTCTATTTTTAACTGCTATTTTTAATTTCTAATGACATTAAGAATAAATATAGAAACATTACACAAAAATTTTAGAATTATTGATCATTTTGAAAATATAGCAGTCTAAAGGTCATTACTTATAGTAATACACAAAATATATGTATATATTTAAACAATTATATACCTCTTTCTATTATTTATGCTCCTCTATTAGATCAACTAATGCATAAAAATAGCATTAATAAGAAAAATTAAAAATAATATATTCGTATTTGTAATATTGTTTGCACGGTGTCGCATCAACATACAACGAATTGTTTGTTTAGAAGCGTCCGCAAGATTGCGAGAGTGAGCGTGAACAGCCCGAGTTCGGGTACACTCTCACTTTCTCACGCATGCCCCTGTACATGTCTACCTCAACTTTATTTTAAATTAACATTTATTATTTAGATTTTAAAATAAATTTATAGCAACGTAATTTTACTCGAAAAATACTAAATTTATGAGTGGCCTCTTTAAAGCGCTACTGAAAATATAGCACTTTGTGATACAACTATCTTAAAACCGAGTATATTTTTTAAAATATGTGGCATTAACACATGTATATACGAGGGCGGTTCAATAAGTACCCGTGTTAAACGACAGAGGGCATTCCTGAGGGAAGTTGGTGTTAACATCGTGTGCTGTCATCTATCAAACGACGGCAAAACAAATTGCAGACTGATTGATAGGTTAGTTTGGATTTGGCAGCCATTCGAGTAAGACGTGTTTCGTGATTTTCGCTAAGATGGAAAAAGAGCAGTATCGTTCGGTAATTCGCTTTTTGATTTTGGATGGGAAAAAATGCGAGGAGATAAAAGCAAAGTTGGATGCTGTTTATGGGGACACTTCGCCATCTATGACCACAGTTAGATATTGGTTCAACGAATTTAAACGTGGGCGAACATCCGTTTTTGATGAGGAGCGACCAAGACGCCCGGCAGACGTGATTACTGAGGAAATTATTCAAAAAGTCCACGACATGATTCTCGCTGATCGACGAACGAAAGTGCGCGAAGTAGCAAAGGCCGTAGGTGTGTCGACCGGAACGGCAATTAATATTTTACATGATAAGTTGGCGATGAAAAAATTGTCGGCCAGATGGGTGCCGCGATTGCTCACGGTGGAAAGCACATTCATCCAGGGTTGTCGCCGGCAAATGCATGAATTGCGTTATGAAATGCTGCCGCACCCCCCGTATTCACCCGATCTGGCTCCCTGCGACTTTTTCTTGTTTCCTAACACAAAGAAATGGCTCGCGGGAAAAAAATTTAGCTCAAACGAGAAAGTCATCGCCGAGACAGAGGCGTATTTTAAAGAGTTCGACAAATCCTATTTTTTGAAGGGGTTAAAAAAATGGCAGGAACGTTGGGAGAAGTGTATCTTTCTAAAAGGGGACTATGTTGAAAAATAAAAAAAAATTTTTTGAAAAAATAGTGTCTTCATTTCTAACACGGGTACTTATTGAACCGCCCTCGTACAAACATCGTGCGCGCGCGCGCGCATGCATGCACGCACGCACGCACACACACACACACACACACACACACACGCGCACACACACACAAATACACAACACCCACTCTATCACATGGAGATGCCTGCGCAGACAGCCCAAGGCTTTTTTGTAATTGCCATCTTCCATTTTCTCGGGATTCAAATTAAAATTGCCGTCGTTATCTTTGCCAATATGTTCCAGCGAATGTCTAGAAACCACTAAAATTATCATATTCGCCTATTATTTTAATGAGATAGTCAGAAAATTCGCCACAGAATTTTCCTCTCTTTCTTTCTTTTATAAATTATTTTAATGTAAGAAGGAAAATCAAAACATCTTTTTTTGAAATTTTTTGGTTTTTCAAAGGTACATTTCTAGATGTCTGTACGAACTTTCCGGATAACTTGAGAGTTTCCAAGATGTCATTCTTAATCGTCATTCTCTCACCCGACAACTGAGAACATTCCGCAGGCGTGCTGGATCAAAGTAAAGTACAAAGTATCTGCTGAGACTGTGGCAGTCACGTGAGAAAATACCGTTAAATAACCGTGTAGCAATATCGGGTAGAAATGTTGGTCTACTTTGTGGCCGTATTCCACGCGGAAAGGCAGATTCGATACGGTCAATTTAGTTGAGTTCGAGGTGTCCTCTATCATTATCATTACGATCGACTTGAGCATGTAGAGGAAACCCGTTAGCAACATGAAAACTGGGAAATTACGTGAATTTTATACTTCAGTATTCCTGTGTAAATTTTACACAGGACGTCATATAAAAATTCGTTTGAGCTCTCGTGAAACTCCTTTCTTGATTTTATGTCTCTTCTGCGACATACCTGCATAAAATATCGTCAAATATTGTCCGTATACAGTTTGTCGTTGCAGAATAGCTTTTTCGTTGTCCGCATTTAGTGACAACCAATCGTTTTCGATTGTTTTCAGGCAGGTCTTTATCTGCAAATTTATGCGTTAATTTACAAACGTATTCACATGTACTTTGTCACAGTGTCGATTATATTTATACTGGATATCGAAAGAGCTTCATCAAATGACACTAATCGTAGAACAATATAATTTTGCATAATTGTTACATACTTTGTCATTATTTGCCATCAAGCTCGCTAATTTAAAACTGAATATTATTGTAATCAGTATTGTCGGTATACATTCGAACAGATCGTCAAGGTCCACCAAAGCGATTAGCACGTACATCAACTGCATTAAAACCAATATTGCAGAATATCGCTGATAATAAAAATTAGTATATTCTTGATAACTAGGAGCTGTGAATTTTATAATATTTATGATACGAAAGAATGGAAATCTATACTTTTGCGTGGAAAAAATAGGTTAGAGTACGAACATCTTAAATTTTACAATATTGCAAGTAGAATAATATGTTTGAAACAAAAGGATACATTCTTCCCATGAGAGTGAGATTTCTATGAGAAAATAATGCTATTTTGAATAAGCTCGACGTACACACATATACCTGAGGTATAAGGATTATCGAACAGATTGTGAAAACCGGTACGAAATGCAGACATCTGTCGCGGAACGTGTGATACGGCCATAATCCTACTAATGTCATGTAGAACTTGGGGATCGTGTAATATTTATTTTGCCAAATGGCTTTCCGCTTGGTCATTTTCGAGAATGCTACTATCACGGACTATTGGCAATTTCTCATCGACAAGAAGCTCGCTTGCGCTTTGTGGTAAAGTACGAACAGAGAAGCACGTTATTACTGATTCCTTGTGTTACAGCGCGCTCGTAATTATGCCATTGTAACATAAGTGTGCAATTATTTGCCTGCGATCTGTAACTCTTACTGTCGTGCTTCTCTTTCTTATTCTCTCTCTCTCTCTCTCTCTCTCTCTCTCTCTCACTCCTCGTAACGACACAGTACATAATTAACTCTTTCTTCGTGCAACAATAGCATTTCTTGCAGTTTGATCTATTTGTGAGTTCAATGACTTTTCGTGATACGTGCAACGGAGAGTAGTGTTTCTTGCAGTTATTATCAAGTGACACGAAGTTCTATCGCGAACGATAAACGGAAGGAGCGATGGAAAAACATAAAAATATAAAGCGCTATTAAGGTACAAAATGAACAGCATAAAATTTTTAAAAAGAAATAGAATTAAAATCATGTAAATTAAAATTATTTTAAATCAAATCGTTCACTGTTGAACGCTAATCTTTTCGAATTGTAAAATTGTGCGTAAATACATCTTGAACTGGGCCCATCTTCGCTACATAGCAAATTCTGAGTTTCAAAAAACTTTTCATTACTTTATTTCTTTATTTTGAGTGAAGTTATCGACTAATATTAAATTGTTGCAGATCTTTAAAAGCTACTCGGTTTCACATGTCAATGAAAAATCCGATCGGAAATCTTATAGAAATCAATGTTCGATATTTGTATATTTGTATATTTGATATATACATATTTGATATTTGTAAACTTTCATCACGATATATAGAAGATATTATATATTAAGTTATATATGAATTAATTCTCGCTGTTGACTAATAGAGGTCAGTAATTATACTATTTCACCATGGCCGAAAGTGACAGTTGATGTATATAAAAGTAGTGTCAATAGGCTCTAATAATCAGTGTGTGAAATTCGATCATAGTGCAAAGAACACTATTTTTTATTGCATTGAAGATGCCGGGTTTCATACCAAAAAAAGAGCATTTGCGGGAAGTATTACTTGTCTGTTTTCAGCTCAAGAAATCTGGTGCTGGAAGTCATCGTTTGCTAGCGGAGCTTATGGGGAGCACGCTCTATCTGAAATAACTTGTAGAGATTGGTTTAAACGATTCAAAGACAACAATTTTAACGTGAATGACAAAGAACGCTCAGGTCATCCATAAAAGACTGAAGATGGAAAATTGGAGGTATTGCTGACAGAAGATTCATATCCAGCGTTCAAAGAGACGTCGGAAACACTAAATGTTGATGAGTATCGTTGGTAAACGTTTAAAAGCAATGGAAATGATCCAGAAGTTAAGAAATTTGGTCCCATAAATTAAGAGAAGGAGAACGTTTAACCATTTGTGAATTATTGCTTCAAAGACAAAAATGAAAGTCGTTTTTGCATCAAATTGTGACTGGCGATGAAAAATGGATTCGTTACGACAATTCTAAGCGCAAGAAATCATGGGTGTGTTCCGGCAAACCATCAACATCAATGCCAAAACATATAACATAAGATATTCATGGAAAGATGGTCATGCTGTGTATTTGATGAGATTAAGTCAGTGGTGTGTTATGAGCTGCTGCAAACGAGTCAAATCATCAATGCTGAACGCTACCGACCACAATTACTCAATTCGAATCGAGCATTCAAGGCAAACGCCTGCAATATGCCAAAAGACACGACAAAATTATATTTTTCCATGACAATGCTAGACCACATATTGCAACAGCAGGGAAAGAAATCTTAAAGACACTTGGATGGATTGTCTTACTCCACCCGCCCTATTCAACAGACGTTGTTCCTTCAGATTCCAATTTATTTTAGTCAATGCAGCATGGCCTTTCTGCTCAGCACATCAGTTCTTTCGAAGATATCAAAAAATGGCTCGATGACTGGTTCACTTCGAATGAACCTGAATTTTTCTACTGCGTAGTCCTGTGTTACTCGAAAAAAGAATGGTGGGAAAAAGTTGGAGCTTCCTAGGAACAGTATTTTGAATAAGATATAATGTACCGTTCTTTTTAAAAAAACATGAGTTTTTGTAACAAGAACAGCGAGAATTAATTTAAGCACTTAATATATTTATGATTATAGTAAAAATACTTTTTGTGGAAAGCAATTTTTTTGGCATAAAAAGACAGACCAATCTGATAATATCCAATGAAGATAAAATTCTAATCCGGGAACATAATTTTTGGAATGCTCGCATATACAAGAATCAAATACTTATTATACAAATGATATCAATTATTAAAACAAAGAGCAATTTATATATCAAGGAGATGTGGAATATTTTTCAAATTGATAAATTTATATTCCAAGTCGTACTGAGATTAGATATTATCAGTATTATCAGTCGAAAGTTGTTAAATCTTTATTTTGCCCAACTCATACATATTTTTCTATAATTTTGGTAAGTGCAACTTTTTTAGTTCGCAGCAAACTTCCGTATGAATCAATATATGAACAAAATTTCTTCTTTTTATTACATTCATCTCTACTAGCTATCATAATTATCTTATATTACATATATTTTCTTTGACATTTTTTCTTTTGCCACAATGTGAAAACCAGTTGGTGAAAACGCCTTTATCAGTTTATCGTAAACTACATTTAGATTAACGTGAATTTTATTTTA
>NW_014555076.1:0-213 GCF_001313825.1 Dinoponera quadriceps | reverse complement strand
TAACGTGAATTTTATTTTATCTTATATATAGTTGCAGAAGTAATTGATGTTGCATTTCGCGAAGATGTCAAGAAATTTTTCTTCTGATTATAATTAGAGCTGTATCATAGTGTAAAATAACTGATAAAATAATAACTTTATCGATCACAAGTTATAGCACGGTAAGTTACATTAATGTGTTTCAGTATTAAATTTATACGAATAGAACATTTT
>NW_014555075.1:0-20536 GCF_001313825.1 Dinoponera quadriceps | reverse complement strand
GAACATTTATCGTGAAGGAAGTAGCGATATTGAGAAATGGCACTGTTCTGTTTCACTATATCTTTAGATCGCCTTATCCGTGGAATTTTCTCAAACGATCTGAACAATTTCAAGTTTCATGGTTGACCGCTAATTATCATGGATTATTATGGGCGGATGGATGTGTACCGTATTGTGCAGTTACGCGACTAATCAGGAATGCTCTACGCTATGCGATAGAAGAAAATGGCGATGAGAAACATTCACTAATATACGTCAAAGGATTTGAAAAACGGCGATGGTTGCGGGATATTCTCAGCGATGACATGCGGAGACATTTAATCATTGAAACAATAGATGCAGAGTATGAGGATATCACCTCTTTACAAGAACTTGATTCAAGTAATACATACCGATNGAACATTTATCGTGAAGGAAGTAGCGATATTGAGAAATGGCACTGTTCTGTTTCACTATATCTTTAGATCGCCTTATCCGTGGAATTTTCTCAAACGATCTGAACAATTTCAAGTTTCATGGTTGACCGCTAATTATCATGGATTATTATGGGCGGATGGATGTGTACCGTATTGTGCAGTTACGCGACTAATCAGGAATGCTCTACGCTATGCGATAGAAGAAAATGGCGATGAGAAACATTCACTAATATACGTCAAAGGATTTGAAAAACGGCGATGGTTGCGGGATATTCTCAGCGATGACATGCGGAGACATTTAATCATTGAAACAATAGATGCAGAGTATGAGGATATCACCTCTTTACAAGAACTTGATTCAAGTAATACATACCGATGCTTGAAACATCGAAAACACTGCGCGTTGCAAAATGTATTTAAAATTTTCAACTGGTGGTCGAAATGCTCTTGATAATAAACTATTTTAGATCGTAAAAGATTTTTTTAACTTAATATCCTCCCCCTTACCTTTCCCCCTTTAGATGTAAGTAAATGCGATGGGAGGGGGTACCGACCGCTGCAGGATACGTCGGCTCATCCGGGAACACGGAGTAGGTGGAGAATGGAAATATTGTTTTCCATTGTGTTATCCTTTTCGGACGGGGCTTAGTATTATCCTTTTCGGCAGGGTTTCGGGTTGCTGCTTATGCAGGTACTCCGAGCATTAACCTCCAGGCGGCCGACACTTGAGAATGTTTCATAATGATACTTTGGGGATTATGTTCCTGTAAAAGTTTTTTTTCAATGAACCGCACATACCAGTCGATCAAAAGGGCATCCCAAATGGGCTACTTCCGGCCGCCTGGAAGTTAACGGTATGATTTTGGCTCCATCGGCGCCCAGTGCAGATTCTCGTGTCGACGATCAGTTCTGATTCTCTTGTCGACGCGAAAGCATTGCGCGTTGGTGAACGAGAAGAGTTTAAGTGAGAAAAAAAGGAATATTAAGTCAGAAAGGAATTACTATGAAAAGCATCACTGCTTAGGACGAAGGTGTTTTTGAAGCTTTTGTAAGGGTGAGTTTTTCCCTTTTTTTCCTTTTTTTCTTTTTTTTTTTAAAGGGGGGAATGGTCTTAGGGTTAATTCTGTGGTTTTTTTCTAAAATTCTCTTCCCCTTTTCTAGATATATGAAAAAGCTTTTCATCTCCGAGGGAAAAGAGATCGATTTGCGAGAATGGACTTGGCGAGCCAGAGACGCTGTCTCCGATTGATGGCCGATGAATTTTGGCGGATCGGTGAGGAGGACTGGGACAACGTGGAGGAATGGAACACCTTCGGGTTCTGCGAACTATATAGTATAGAATAATATTCGCGCATGGTGCGAGCCTGCAACCACTGACCCGAGGCTCATTGAGAGTGATTGGCCTCTGGTGNCTACCGCGGGTCGTCGCGATCAGGGGGAGGGAGAGTGGGTGGAGGGGTGCGCGAGGGTATACCGACTGCCGGAAGAGGGGGTACCAACCGCTGAAGGGCCCTATTCGGTCGATAAAAAAAAACAGCGCCTACCGGCCGCTGCTATTCGATCGGTAAAAAAATAAAAACAGCGCCAACAGCGCCAACTGGTCTTTGCTACTCGGCCGGTAAAATAGATCCAACTGCGCCAACTGGATTTGCTACTCGGTCGGTAAAACAGATCCAACTGCGCCAGAACCGGCCTCTCTCATCTACTCGTGCTAGACTATATAATCCGCGTCAAAGACCTCAAGTCCGCCATACTAGATCGCGAACGTCGCGACCGCGGCTCATTAGACACCACCACGATCAATAATGTGGCCGAGCTCACCGCTAGGTCGTTCTGCGAAGGCCTCCCTCGAGAATATCGCTTTTGGCTACGTGGCGAACACTATCGTAGACCCCTCGAAGCCTTTCCGTACGCCAAGGCATTGGCAAAAAGACACGAATTGGACAACGAACGCGAGCGCTCCGAGCGCCGATACGAACTCCGGCATCCGCGCAATAACATAAATATGATTGGCCGCCCGATGACTAACGACCTCACACACAATAATCGCGTGCTTGGCAGGATAACGCGCCTCGCCCCACGCGAGCTCCGTACAACTCTTCCCCATCTCGAGATCGTGCTTCCGTATGATGCCGCTATTGCAAAAATTCACGGCACGAAATAGAAGAATGTCGCAAGCGTCAGTACAACAACTCGCGGCGGGACCAGGGAAACGCCCTGCGCCCCTCGGGACGCATCCCGAGCGGGACCTTCTCAGACGTCCGAACACCCGGTCCGCGCGATCGAAACTACGGAACTAACGAGCGCCGAATCGCAGTGCTAAATCCTCGCGACTTCTCCTACGCGCGAGTCCGGATTAAAGCCGAAGGACTAAAGGACTCCACACTATTCATGGTAGATACCGGGGCCGCGCCTAACGTGATAAAGCAATCCAAAATCGACTCAATCCACACGATCAACCCGTGAGACCAAATCGTGCTAAATGGCATCACGTCAGGCAGCATCCCAACGTTAGGATCCGTTAGTGTGACCCACATGGGCTTCCCGATAAAATTTCACGTCGTCGAGGACGACTTTCCAATCCTTCAGGAAGGAATCCTAGGATCCGCCTTCCTAAGTAACGCGAGGTCTATCGACTTTCGGAAACAAGCCCTTATTTGGCAAGGGGTACCGATCCCTCTTCTTAGCGAAACCACTGTCTCAATCCCTGCGAGAGCGCGCGGCGTCTTGCCACTAAAAATTCTAAATTCTAATCTTAGGGCTACGTACCTCGACTACAATTTCGGGAAGATATTTTCGCAAGAGACGCCGTTGTCTCCAATCACGACGGAGTAGCATACATGCGAGTAGTTAACACGGGGGTAACCGAATGCAAAATTCCGATTCCCATGATCGAATTAGAAGAATTCGATATCGTTTCAAACAGGCCTCGAACTTCACCTATGTCGGAACCCGAGGACACGCCGACCGCCAGCGAAAGGATCACCTGTGTAAACAAACCCGCCCTAGAGCCGGGTGAATACACACAAGCCTATAAAACAAAACACACGGTTGACTTGCGAACGCCCGCACGCCTAGGCGAAGCGGACGGAAACAATCAAACGTGTTTCTGCATCTCAAATTCCTCGGGCAGCGACAAAGCCCATCCCTCGGGACAAAGAGACTTAAGATACGGAGAACTAAAAGGCCTCCTGCGCCTCGATCATTTGAATAGTATAGAAGCGAACCACGTAGAAAGAATTCTGAGGGACCATAGCGACATTTTCCGCTTGCCAGACGAAAAGGTAGGATTCACAAACGCGATCTAACATAAAATCATCACGTCCGACAAACTTCCCATTAATACTAAACAATATCGTTTCCCGCCAATTCATAAGGAAGAAATTAACAAACAAATGGAAGATCTCCTAAATAACGGAACCATAGAACCTTCCAATTCACCATACAACTCTCCCTTGTGGATTGTGCCGAAAAAGACGGATTCTCAGGGAAATAAGAGATGGAAGATGGTGATCGACTATCGGGCGCTGAACGAGAAAATTATAGGCGATGCCTATCCGCTCCCAAACATAACCGAAATCTTAGATCAGCTTGGTAGCGCCAAATATTTCAGCGTATTCGACCTAGCATCTGGCTTCCATTAGATTGAAATGGACAAATCAAACGCGCCTAAAACCGCTTTCTCAACCCCGTACGATCATTACCAATAGAATGCCCTTCGGTCTGAAAAACGCGCCAGCCACATTCCAACGACTCATGGACCAAATTCTAACGGGTTTACAAGGTTTACAGGGTATCGAATTATTTGTATATTTAAACAACATAGTTCTATACGCGAGCTCACTTGAAGAGCATTTTGCAAAATTCACAAAATTGGCTGGAAAATTACGCGCTGCCAACCTAAGATTACAACCAGACAAATGCGAGTTCCTACGCAAAGAGGTCACATATTTAGGACATATAATAGGAGAATCAGGGGTAAAACCAGACCTTCAGAAAATAGAAGCAGTCAAGAACTTTCTGCGACCTATTAACTCCAAGAACGTAAAGCAGTTCTTAGGGCTATCAGGGTACTATAAAAGGTTTATACCGAACTTTTCGAAAATAGCGAAGCCGTTAACAAATTTATTGAAAAAGGATATCATTTTCGAATGGAAATATGTCCAGGAACAATCCTTCACCTCCTTGCGAGACACTTTATGTACGGACCCAATTCTACAGTACCCAGATTTCACGAAACCATTCGTGATAACCAAGAGTGCATCAGGATACGCGATAGGCGGAATACTCAGTCAGGGAGAAATAGGTAGAGATCTCCCGATAGCATATGCATCGCGATTACTAAATCCAGCTGAACAGAACTATTCGACCATAGAAAAGGAACTCTTAGCTATCGTTTACAGCATACAACATTTCCGCCCATATTTATACGGTCGCCAGTTTAAATTAGTCACGGACCACAGACCGTTGGTATGGTTGCATTCCGTAAAGAATCCAAGTTCGCGTTTAGTTAGGTGGCGACTTAAACTCTTAGAATACGAGTACGAGGTAGTTTATAAGGCCGGCAAAATCAATGGGAACGCCGATGCCCTTTCTAGGAATCCACCTCGTCCGAACCTACTACCTCTCGCAACTAACCCCGAATCCTCTGACTCCGACGAATTCCTATTTTCAAATCGCATCCGTGATAGAAATCCACCCAATCCCGAGATCGACGTCTCACATAACAACTCAGACGACGAGTACACCAACAACTTCAACAACAACGATCTAGACGACGAGCACCTGGAACAAGACGATGCGAACAGCACGTCGGACAGCCCGAGTAGTACCGACGACGAAATATTCGACCAAGTTAACAAACCCTACCGGTTCCCAACGAGCAGCACGCTCGAAATCAAAGACAATTTCGTAACAAGAAAGGACGCTAGAGTCGTGTTCGTTACACAAAAAGGCGACCCTTGTGACCAGGGAGCCCAACTATTAAAAGATCATAACCTGCTGCTGACCCTACCCGACGCCACGCTAGGAAGAGCGCGCGTCATATCGGGCAAAAACACAACGATCCTCATGATAGTCAAGGAACGCCCAACCACCCAAATCGACATCGAGATATTACGAGAAACTATACGATACCTGAAGAATATCTGTCTGGAGCTCGACCTCCCGTCCATCTCCCTATGCAAAACCAACATCGAGGATATACCCTTCCCCACGATCGAAACCCTAATTAAAACTCACTTCGAAGACATCCCGACCAAGATCCTCTTTTGCACCAACAAAATCCAGATCCCTCCCCCGTCAGACAGGACCAGACTCATTGAAGAACATCACGCAAGCACGATAGGCGGACATAAGAGTATCACGAAAACCTACCTGCGAATAAAAGGAAAATACCAATAACTAAACCACAAAGGCGACATACAAAACTTTATACAAACCTGCCGGAATTTCCAACTAAAGAAACTGGTACGAACCAAGACCAAGCAGCCAATGGTACTAACGAACACGCCCAAGGAAGCTTTCGAGAAGATTTCTATGGACGTCATGGGACCCTTACCTACCACATCCTCCGGCAACACCTATATCCTCACTATAAAGATCTCTTAACTAAATACTCATTAGCAATTCCCTTAAAACAGGCAAATGCCATCGAAATAGTCGAAGCCTTTGTCAACGATTTCCTATGCNCCCCCCCCCCCGCATTGTCCTAACAGATCAAGGCTCCCACTTTGTAAATAGCTTGATGAAAACCATATCAAAAAAATTTTTAATAAAAAATTGTAAGACAACCGCGTACTACCCGCAATCTAACGAATCGGTGGAACGCAGCCACCACGTTCTGTGGGAATATTTAAAGCAATATACCAACCAGAAGGAAGAATGGGATAAATTCGTGCAACTCGCCACCCTTTCGTATAACACAAGTGTGCATGAGAGTACTAGTTATACACCACACAAACTCGTATTCGGAAAAGTTGCTAAAACACCATCTAACGATCCCCCGTCGGAAACTGGTGTTAGCAATACCTACAGGGAGTATTTGACCGATTTATTTAATCGAATACGAACAACACAGGAAATAGCGCGACAAAACTTAAAGGACTCCAAAATCAGGAGCAAGCACTATTACGATCAACATGTTAACCCACAATCATTTCAAGTAGGTGATAAGATTTATTTACTTAAGGAACCTCAGAAAGGAAAACTGGGCGACCAATATACAGGCCCGCATGTAATCATAGAAGCCCTAAGCAATAACAACGTAAGAATTAGACTAAGTGATACGCGTACTAGAGTAGTACATACAAATAAGATACGTATAGACAAAGCACAACGCCCCTCGCCCCTACCCCCACCACCACACCAGGCCCCTCCACCAGCATCGGAGCTATGCAGCTGGAAGACAGCAGGGACCACACACCATTCTAACACGGGCAGCGCAGCAAAATGGACCTCCTCAGGATCCTCTTAGTCACCCTCATCATGTGGTTTCAATCTGAAACAACCCTCACGGGCTACGATTGCGGAGGCGAAAGCCTCAACATAACGTCTCTCTCATTAAAAGACATCGCGGAGTGCAACACCGATACAGCCGAACCTAAGACGGAAGAAATACACCTACAACTCATGCAATTTAACGAATTTACGTACACGGAAGCCATACAATGCCGTATCGAGATTGACCGCACTATCTTCAGATGTGGTATGTTCTTCCATGTATCGACGGTCCCAGGAGTAAAGCGCAATTACATTCGCGAAATCACAGGAGAAGCGTGCAAGAAGGCCCAGGAGCAATTATCATCGGAAACGATATCGTAATCGACAAACTTAGAAGAAACGCGACAACCTCACGAAGCCTAACTCTTGTAGGTTCTCTACAAAACGACGGCGCCTGTCAGGGATCAGACTTTATGGACCCCTTCGGGATATGGGAAAGCGCCATAGTACAGGCAAGCATCAAAATAACGTTCAAGGACTTCATGATACCCATTAAATCAACATCCAACGAAGTCATCCTTCCATCTGGTAAGGTGCATCGCAACGAATAAGGAATGCATGGATGCCGACGGAGCGAAAATCTTCTGGGAAACCGTGCCAAAGGATAACTGTAATTTCGACAGGTACGATATATTGTACGAAGGCGTCGCACACAAGCTCACACCAGCTCCAGGACAAGACGACAGCCTTACCATATACACAGTAACCAACAGTGAGGCTACGTTTGCCTTCGCCAAAACTTCGGAGTCCAACCTCTTCGGGTACAAGATCTCGCACACTGAACACCCGAAACTATTTCTGCTAGAGACATCGAGAGGAAGGACGTTCAAAGGGAAAACCAACACCGCGGTGGATAACCTAGATATGTTCGCATACGTCAATTCGAAATTCGTATACATAAAGAGACACATGAAGAATCAATTGACGAAACTATACAAAGACATTATGCTACAAAAATGCACCTTAGAGAGGCAAATACTGGAGAATGCTCTGTCATTATCATCCATCGCCCCGAACGAGATGGCCCACAGACTGATGAAGGAGCCAGGATACACTGCTGTTATCTCAGGAGAGGTCATTTATATAATCAAATGCATACCAGTCACCTGCAAAGTTCGACAAGCGGAACGATGTTACAACGAATTACCCGTACAATTAACCTACAACAACGCGTCTTACTTCCTAACACCTCGCTCTCACATCCTAACAAGGGCAGGCACTGTGAAGGAATGCAATGAACTTTTGCCACCTATGCATAACATACAAAACACGTGGTATAAGATGTTGCCGAGACCAGTAGAATCCGTCCCACCTCCAGTAATACAGCCGTTGACAAAACCAAATTGGAAATACACCAGCCCCGTCAACCTTACCACCAGCAAAATCTACTCGGCGGAAAACCTGGATCACCTGAGGACTCATATAATGTTCCCCGCAGAAAAAACAGCCATAATGAACACGATGGCCCATGGAGCCGCGGGAGGAAAAATCCCCGCCGGAACCATATCACTATACAACATGCTAGACGAGGAATCGCTGGAGAAAATAGCGGAAAGTGCAAGCGCACGCCTCTGGAGAGGCTTCATCACCTTTGGTTCGGTCAGCGCAGGGGTGCTAGCCATCTTCCTAATAATACGTTTGATTAAACTTATAATCGACTCAATAATCCGAGGATACGCCATACACTCCATCTACGGGTGGAGCCTACACCTACTAGGAGCAATTTGGAGCTCGGTCACACACCTTCTCATACAACTAGGAAAGAAAAGGAAGAATGAGCCAACACACCAAGAGGAGGAAGCCAATATGGAAGTGTTAGTACAAAGAAACGAGCATAACAACAACGAAACGAGTGGTCCCAGTGCATCCATACGTGAATATAAAGAACTTAATCGCTACTTAAGCGAAAACTCCGCTAAGCTATAAGAGACAATCGAACCACACCTAGAACATAAGTCGCGTAGATCATAAGTACATTACAGATTATAAGCACACCTAGCCCTAAGACGATCACGCCACAAGCGTGATTGGCACGATTAACGGCCAACATTTTCTTCATAAGGAGGGAGGTGTCACGTCCGGTGAAAACCCGGATCTTATTTTTTCCCTTCCCCTTTTTCCCCTTTTTTCCGCGAGTTCCTAAATCTACGCCATTTCCACAAAACCTTCCTAAACACTAAAACCCGGATCAAAGACAAGCTAAGAACTCCTAATCTCTTTTTTTTCAAACCTACTCCCTAGTCCCAGACCAATCAGAACACACAACACTCACTCCCTAGAGGAAAATCACTAAACCTCCTACACAGCCAATCAGAACGCACGACACATATCCCTAGCAACACTAACCGCCACCTACAACACGACACCAACCCCGTCCGTTGGGTATAAAAGAGGGGCCCTGAGTTCGAGACAGTCAGTTCATCCGCGGACGCGGTCCGGTGCACTCTCTACCAAGCACCAACCTCCTAACTCTGGGTAAGCTTTTAGACTTAGAATAATTTCGAATCAATCTAGACTTAGAATAATTTCGACTCACTCTAGACTTAGAAGAATTTCGACTCAACCTTGACTTAGAATAACTTCAGAATAATCTTGAATTAGAATATTGTTGAATCTTGTAATCTTTGACTGTATTACCAAAGATTTTTAGAATATACACATTTATACTCAACCAACGGTTCAATATTAGGTTTATATTCCCTTAAGACCCCTCCGCTCCATTTCACAGACATCATCGATCCAGAATTTATCCTAGCAATTGTATTCATTTTTCCTGTCGCTGTTCACGTGGATTCTTCACACAAGAGCTCACCGGTGCCGGACAGCGGCACGCTCGTACAGGGACCACATGGCAACCTTGAGTTAACCCTAGCATCTATCACTCAACCCTTGTCGTTGTCTACACGGACGCCCTCAACACGAGAGCTCACCAGGTGCCGTTTAGCTACACGCTAGCACGAGACCCCGTGACAACCCCAAGCGTAACTGACACCTGCCAACCGGGTTGCGTTACGAGTGCGGGAGCCCATAAGTGCCGGTCAGCTGCACACTCGCATCTCTTTTGTCAATCGGTTGCAGTGTCCCGAGTATTACGTTGCTCATGCCCCAGAAAAGAAGGCGACGCGGTGGACGTGAATACCAACGTCGCAAGCTGCTGCGCCAGCTCACCCGCACCGCCACTCGTGAATTCAACTCCCTCATTGGCATATCTGTCTCTTATCTCCTTTCGTGCCCGTCGAGTCTCTTCCCAACGGAATCACCACGAGTGCCTACCCTAACGGAGTGCCCGTCACCGTCGAATCCGACCAGGCGCGCGAGTGAACAGTACAAGTACGAGTTGATACCGATCAACCTGGGCGAACTCAAGGTGACTAGGGTCCGTCGTACGTCGTCGCCCAGGGACCCGCGTCCTGAGTACTACAAGATCCTGAGAGCTGAAACTCTACACGCCTACTTCGGGGAATCTACAGTTGCATCTCCCCCCCCCCCTCACTGGCGGAACTCCGTGCCACGTCTCGAAACGTGTTATACCGCTAACAGCGCGTACGCCACTGGATTCAACGCCACGACCCACGACTGTGAACGCCAGGTGGACACTAAGAGAAGTTCAATTCTCCTCAATAAGGTAAGTACCTCCAGAATTTCTTAGGAAACACACGTCCTCTTGCCACTCGTCCGCGAGTTTTTTTTTCCGCGACCGTCTCCCGCGCTCAGGGCTCGAGCTCTGCGATCGTATTCAGGCATCCGTGGCCGACCGGTTCGTAACACTCCCACATTCGAAGTTTCACGCCGTTGCCCCTTTTGATCGCGCGTGTCCGCGTGGAGTACCGCGTAGGTGCGCTAGACCAGAAAATAGCGATCTGTTCCCGTGCGACCGTCCGAGTACCGCATTCACCCACTGCGACCGCGACACGCCGGGACGTGAAAATACGGCGGAATGCATCTGCGGATCTCAAGGTATCGCGGTACGTGGTGATCGCTGCACGTGAGTGCCCGCGTCAGCCGAATCCCGGAACGGAGGGGCACGCAGTATCGTGTTCCCTTACAGGAGGCGGCGGATTCGGTCGGGCGAGCCTGGCCAACGTGCGGCCGGCGGCAGTATGTTCGCAGTTCGCGGCGGTCAACGGATTCGACGGCACCTCCGGTGACATGCGGACGGTCAGACGCGCGTCGTCTGTCAATCCCGCGGCGCGGAATACGGAATGATACTCCGGAGCGTTCGCATGCTCCGAAGGCGCAAAGCCCGATGACGAGAGTGGGGTGGCCGAGGTCAAGAACACTCCACAGAGGCAGCGAACACACCACCCCGACTCGTGCCGATACCCAGGTCTGCCACGGGCGAGAGGGCCGGGAGCTCCCGGTGGAGACGGCGAACACACCGTCCCGAGAAGGAAGTTAGGATGCCCGCGACTTCCACGGGAGAGACAGCGTACGCACTACCTCGGTCTTACCGGATGGAAGGATGTCGAATTCGACTGCGTACCCACAACGGTGACGGCATACGCACCGTCGCTGTCCCTCGTCCTGAGGATCGGAATCCGGAGTAGCTTCGATCTTTCGTTCCGGCTGACTCCGATGGAATCGGTGCTATTCTGGCGGTGAAGCGGTTTTTTATACCGCTTTCGATACGGTTTTTCCGACACGTGCGTGTTTGGCAAAAATTGTTGTTGCCAACGTGTGCACGTGTCGGACGTATGCGCCGTGTGTGAAAATTGTTTATTTGGCACTGAGCACCGTTTTGCGGCCGATCGGTTGGTCGGTCGGCCGCAGTGTTCTCCGGGAGGGATGCATCGTTACACCGAAAAGCCTATATTGGAATAATCAATAGAATAAATAAGGACAGAAAATTTACGGTCCTCACGGTAAAAATGGGAGAGATAGAGTTAGCCTCTTCATTTCGACCGACTTGAGGATTCGGTCATAAAACCCTTCAAAGGTCCTTCGATTTATTGCATTGACGGAAAAATGGCGAAAGAACGCGTATAGAAGAAGTTAAAAATAACCTATGTTTGAATCATTTAAACGAAGAAAAATTCGGCCATATCTCCCTCGTGGGAAAACATCACGATTTATTCAGATTACCCAATGGCAAATTGAAACACACCAACGCGATAACACGTAAAATTTCCATGACGGATGACCGGCCAATAAACACCAAGCAATACCGCTACCCCCTGTTGGAATACAACAGCTTGAGTGTATCACGCGCGAAAGGAATTAGAGACATGTATGCGCAGGCACGTGGCAGCGCATAGCGACGGCGCTAAAAGAGGCTAAAACTTCCGGTCTCCCCATCTAACGGTTTGCGTGCGTTAAGCTAGTCACCGATAAAGTCATATTGTATTTCGATATTAATACAAGGGTTGATCCAGAAATAAGAACGTATTTTTGAGTTGATTGTTGTCCCACGTTCCATGAAATCGATCAGCAGTATCCCCTTACCCTTGAAGTCAAAGAAGAGGTGAAACGCTTCCTCAATTGGGATACAGAAATTGGAGCACCGTCTACAAAAATGCGTAGAAAAAGATAGCGATTATGTAGAAAAATAGAGCAAAGTTTCATCTTTCCAACGATGTAAATTTCTATGAGAATAAACAATGTTGTCTATTTGTAAAATTGATGGGAACCTTATTTCTGGATTAACCCTCGTAAATACAGTATTCAGTCAAAGGTCAGCATAGTATAACTCAGTTTGCTTTTGTATCCACACATTAAGTTGCAGTGATACTTCTGAAGTCTGCGGTGTATACAGACAACAAGATGTAATAGATTCTAATAGGTTATGGGCCCAGTACACGTGACACAAAAAGGAAATAATGTCTGATATAGCACCGCGGTTCTATATTACAAAGCTGAATAATACAAACTTCCAAGTATGGAAGTGCAAAGTAAAACTTTTACTTATTAAGGAAGATTTGTGGCATACTATCAGTAAGGATAGACCGACGACACCGGATGAGAAGTGGCTTAAGGCTGACAGACAGGCACGAGCTACGATCAGTTTGCTAGTTGAAGATGATCAATTAAGGCATATCAGGGATACGAGCAGTGCAAAGGAAGCATGGATAGCATTAAAAAATTACCACCAGAAAGCGTCGCTGACAAATCAGGTATTTCTATTTAAGAAAATCTGTAATATGAAACACTCTGAGAATGGCGACATGGAAAGTCACTTAAACGCAATGTTAAATTTGGTGGATCAGCTTGCTGCGCTAGATAAGGCACTAAAAGATAAAATGATTATAGCTTTGTTATTGTGTAGTCTGCCCTAATCATATAATACTCTAATAACAGCATTAGAGACAAAGTCTGAAGACGAGTTAACTGTAGAGCTTGTCAAAGGCAAATTTTTAGATGAGGATAGAAGATGTAAAAATGCAAAAGATTATACAGATGAACGTGATAGTAAAGCACTTAAAGTACAGTCAAGGAAAGTTATAAATAAGATTACACAAAAACAAGACATAAAGGATGTTACATGTTTTTCTGCCAAAAACCAGGTCACTTGAAGAAAGATTGTAGAAATTACAAAAAATGGAAAGCAGGAAAAGAAAAGGAAAGGGCGAATCAAGCAGTTAATGAAGATAGGAATACACATATTTGTTTTTGCGCCGGAAACAACAATAGCAGTGAACGGATATGGTATATTGATTCAGGGGCCACTCGTCATATGACTAACGATAAAAATTTCTTTGAGGTGCTTAATACATGTACAAACGAGCATATAACACTGGCAAATGGAGACAATGCGGAAGTACAAGGAATAGGAGATGGTTATCTCATCTGTAAAGACAGTCAAGGTAAACAAAGAACAGTCATGGTAAAAGATGTACTATATGTTCCTGTACATTAGAAGAAAGTTTATTATCTGTAAGAAAACTTGCAGAAAGGGGTCTTCAAGTTGAATTTATGGGAAAAGTGTGCAACATTATAAAAGATGAAGTTATCAGAGCTACAGCAGAATTAGATGGTAACCTGTACAAGTTACGATTTGATCATAAGGCTTTAATGGTTAAAAATGAACTGAAATGATAGGAAAGACTGTCAACATATGTGGCACAGAAAACTTAGACATAGAGATCCAGAAACAATAAAACAAATGGAAATAAAGGATTTAGTTACAAATTTTAAAATGACAGATTGCGGTATTAGAAGCATCTGTGAGACATGCATAAAAGGTAAGATGACAAGGCAGCCATTCCCGAAGAAGTCATCTAGTAATACTGCAGAACCAATGGATCTAATACATACAGATGTTTGCGGGCCTATGCAAACAGTAACACCAGGAAAGAAGCTATGTACTCACTCTCATTGACGATTACAGCAAGTATACAGTAATATATCTTATAGAACACAAATCGGAAGTAACTGAAAGGATCCAGGATTATGTAAGAAATATGAAGACTAAATTTAAGAAGGTACCCAAAATTATTAGATACGATCAAAGTAGAGAGGTACATAAATGCAAGTTTAAAGAATTTTCTTCGAAATGAGGGCATCGAGATGCAGTACACCGTAGGATATTCTCCAGAGCAAAATGGTACAGCCGAAAGGAAGAATAGGTATCTTATGGAGATTGCAAGATGTATGCTGATTAACGCAGATTTACCAAACAAATATTGGGGAGAGGCAGTATGTACTGCAAACTATCTGCAAAACAGATTGTATACAAAGGTCACAGGCACAACTCCTTTTGAAAGGTGGTACAAGAAGAAACCATCATTACAGCATATACATATATTTGGCTCAAAGGTGTATGCACATGTTCCGAAGGAATTAAGAAGAAAACTTGATGTGAAAGCAGAAGAATTTATATTCGCAGGCTATGCAGAAAATGCAAAAGGATATCGATTGTTGGACACAAGTACAGACAGAGTCATAATAAGCAGAGATGTTGTTTTTTCCTGACGAAAGCAATGAAACTAATGAAGTAATTATCGAAAAGGAGCAAGAAACGCAGAACAGTGAAGAAAATATACAGAATCCAACAGAAGAAGAAAATGAAGATGAAGTAACTAGTCAAGTAAAAGGACACAGTCAAGAAGAAAAGAAAACTGTAGAAAAAACAGTGATAATCACGAAGACCAGCAATTATGAAGATCACAGAGGCGTAATAAAGGTGTGCCACCAAATCGTTATTGCAATTTGGCACATTATTCAGGAGGAGAAGAAACATTTGAACCAGACACATATGAAGAATCATTATCTTCACCTAACAATGTCCAATGGATTAAGGGCATGAAAGATGAATATGATTCACCCATAAAAGCTAGCACGTGGACTCTAGTGGATCAGCCCACGAACAAGAAGATTAGGAAGCAAGTGGATCTATAAGGCAAAAACAGATGCACAAGAACATGTGGTGAGGTATAAGGCAAGACTGGTCGCGCAGGGTTATATTCAGGAGTACGGAATACACTATGAGGAGGTATTCGCACCCGTGGCGAGGCAAACTACGTTCAGGGCATTATTAGCTGTAGCAGGAAAGCAAAAATTAATAGTCCGACATTATGATGTAAAAAATGCGTTTTTAAACGAAATTCTAGAAAAAACAATCTATATGGCACAACCGAAGGGGGTTTGAGGTAAAAGAAAAGAAAAGTACGGTATGTAAGCTAAATAAAAATATTTATGGTCTAAAACAAGCGGCTAGAGTTTGGAACAAAAGGTTAAATAGTATTCTGATTAAAGAAGGATATAAACAAAGTCAGGTAGATTTATGCTTGTATTCTAAGAAAATCAATAATGATAAAGTCTGTGTAATGTAATACTGTATGTAGATGATATTATAATAGCAAGTAATAACATAAAGCATATATCTAACACGTATAAAAACTTGTGTAACTATTTTGAGTTAACAGATCTTGGAAATATTAGCTATTATTTAAGTATCAAGGTTACAAAGGATAAGGACGGTATCTACAGCGTTTGTCAAAAAGGGTATATTGAAAAATTATTAAAGACTTATAACCTGGAAGACGCAAAAGAATCCAAAATACCACTCGACGTAGGTTACAGTAAGACAAAGGATGAGTCAAGGAACATTGAGAAGAAGAAGCATCAACGATTAATTGGAGCATTAATATACGTTGCGACAAATACGAGGATAGATATAGCGGCAAACGTGTCAATACTTAGTAGAAAGATGAATTGTCCTACAGAACTAGATTGGATAGAAGCGAAAAAGGTAGTACGCTATTTAAAAGGCACTAAGGATTTAAAATTAAGATTAGGTGCTTTAAAGAAAGAGGAAAAAGATGCCTTACTAGGATACTCAGACGCTGATTGGGCTCAGAACATAGAGGATAGAAAATCTAATAGCGGATATTTGTTTAAGTTTAACGGAGGCACAATAAGTTGGTGCTGTAGTCATGCGTAGCTTTATCTTCTACTGAAGCTGAATACATTGCCTTGGCGGAGGCATGTCAGGAAGCGATATGGTTAAGAAATTTGCTAAAAGACTTTAACGAAGAACAAATAAAATCAACTGTTATATTTGAGGACAATCAAAGTTGTATTAAGTTAATAAATAAGGATAAATATAGTAAAAGAACTAAACATATTAGTACTAAGTATAACTATGTAAAAGATTTAAGCGATACAGGGATTACACGTTATACGTATTGTCCGACAGAAATCATGATTGCAGATGTCTTGACAAAACCACTAGAGACAGTAAAGTTAAAAAAAACTTAAGACAGATGGGTGGACTGGATAGATAAGTATTGTTGTTGAGGAGGAATGTTGGAATACAACACAGCTTGAGTGTATCACGCGCGAAAGGAATTAAAGACATGTATGCGCAGACGCGTGGCAGCGCATAGCGACGGCGCTAAAAAGAAGCTAAAACTTCCGGTCTCTCCATCTAACGGTTTGCGTTAAGCTAGTTACAGATAAAGTCATATTTTATTTCGATATTAATAAATACAGTGTTCAGTCAAAGGTCAGCATAGTTTAGTATAACTCAGTTTGCTTTTGTATCCACACATTAAGTTGCAGTGATACTTCTGAAGTCTGCGGTGTATACAGACAACAAGAAGTAACATTCTAATACCCCCCGATTCATAAAGATAAAATAAAAAGGCAGGTCACGGAACTATTTAAGAATGATGTAATTAAAATTTTCACTTCTCCATACAATTCATCCTTATGGATCGTTCCCAAGAAACCTGATTCGAAGGGTAATAAGCGGTGGCGCATGGTGATAGATTACCGCGCTCTAAACGAAAAAACTGTTGGCGACGCGTACTCACTACCAAACATAATAGAAATTCTGGATCAATTAGGCAGCGCAAAATATTTTTGCGTTTTTGACCTCGCCGCTAGGTTTCAGCAGATACCGATGCATAAGGCAGATGCGCAGAAAACCGCCTTCTCCACACCACACGGGCATAATGAATATACTTGTATTCCGTTTGGGCTAAAAATTGTCTCTGCGACGTTCCAACGCCTTATGGACCAGGTTCTAACAGGTCTTCAAGGTAACGAATTGTTTATGTACTTGGACGACATCGTTCTATACGCCAGCTCATTGCGAGAACATAGCATAAAATTTAATAAGCTAGCCGAACGACTCCGAGCCACCAATTTAAGTCTACAACCGGATAAATGTGAGTTCCTCAAGAAAGAAGTGACCTACCTCGGGCATGTAATCGGAGAAACGGGAGTAAAACCGGATCCTTCTAAAATAAAGGCCGTGAAAGAATTCCCTTGACCTAACAATGGAAAAATCATCAAACAGTTCTTGGGCCTCGCTGGTTACTATCGCAGATTTATATCTAGCTTCTCGAAGATCGTAAAACCCCTTACGGGACTACTAAAGAAAGATACAATATCTTTATGGGAGGATCCCCAAGAAATAGCCTTTACACAACTGCAAGACGATTGTACGCAGAACCATAACTACAATACCGAAATTTTTCCGAACCTTTTATTGTTACCACCGAAGCATCCGGATTTGCAGTAAGGGGCATCTTAAGCCAAGGCCCTGTAGGGAAAACCTCCCTATAGCTTACGCGTCTCGCCTCCTAAACACAGCTGAACAAAACTATTCAACTATCGAGAAAGAACTATTGGCAATAGTCTACTGCGTACATTATTTCAGACCCTACCTCTACGGAAAGAAATTCCAGCTAGTCACCAATCACAAACTTCTCGTGTGGCTACACTCGGTCAAGGATCCTTCGTCGCGTTTAATGAAATGGCGGCTATGTTTATTAAAGTACGAATACGAAATAATATATAAAGCAGGAAAAAATAACGCAAATGCTGACGCTCTATCTCGCAACCCGCCTTTTCCACCTCTCCTCCCTATAACCCAATTACCAGAAGAAGATTCCGACTCAGAATCGCTCTTTTCTGTCTCCCAACGATAGTCCTTGCCCACATTAATACCTACTGCCACTCGTTCCCCGTCGCCTAAAATACCAGTAGAGCAACACGTACAACCCTCACAACAGGAAGACCTATCCTCCCAATCCGACAATAGTTCAGACGAAACAACACTACCGACACGGACGAAGACATTTTTGACAACGTCAACGAGCCTTACAAAATATGCGAATTCACGAGTAATGTAATAGAGATTATAGACCAGTTCGCCTTTCAAAAAGACACCCTCGTCGTGTTCACCGATCTCTCCGAAGATCCTCGCGACGAAGGATCGAGAATATTCTAGCGTTTGGGAAAACTATCCGCGCTAAGTGACGCAATTATCGGTCGTGCCCGTGTCGTAAAGATAAATAAAATCTACTCATACATTAATATGCCTTCCAATCAAAGATAAAATCTCAGAGGTAGTGGGGAACAGACGCTGCAAGAAGCCATACGCTCCCTTAATGATGTCTGTATTGAACTAAATCTCAAAACGGTATCCCTTTGCAAAGGCGACATAGATTCCATCGCCTGGAGCACAGCCGAGAAAATAATCGCTAACACGGTAGCTGATATCCCAACTAGATTCTTCATTTGCACTAACCAGTTAATAACTCCGCCTAAAGACGATCGAGAACGAATCCTACACGAGTACCACAGTTCCGCAATTAACGGTCACAAAGTGGTCACTAAAACATATCATAGATTAAAAGAAACGTATCAATGGCTCAATATGAAAGAGACGTACAAAATTACATTCGGCACTGTAAAGACTGCAAGCTCAAAAAACTAGTACACCTAAAAAGACCAAATAGCCAATACTTATCACGGACACACCAAGACAGGCCTTTGGCAAGATATCCATGGACATTATGGGTCCCTTACTTACCACCAGCTCCGGTAATAATTACATCTTTACCATATAGGGCCTCCTTACAAAATATTCCCTCGCAGTCCCTCTAAGAAACACCGCAGCAATCGACATAGCCGGCGCATTTGTAAACGAGTACATGTGCACCTATGGTACATGGCACCGAAAGCCCTTCTTACGGATCAGGGAACACAATTTATAAAAAGCCTAATGAAACGTATCGCTTGCAAATTTCGAATAGAAACATACAAGACCACCGCGTATCGACCACAATCGAATGGTTCCCTCACGCGAAGCCATCACGTATTGTGGGAATACTTAAAACTAAACATTTCAAAGGAACAAGAATGAGACCAACTCTTAAAACTCTTAAAACTAGCCACATTCTCCTATAATACCAGCGTGCACAAAGGCACGCAATATACACCCCACGAACTAGTATTCGGTAGAATAGCTGAAATCCCTTCCATGGCACCCCCGACAACGGACACCATCTCTGCTACATACGCAAACTACTTGATGTCCCTACATAATAAACTTGTAACCGTTCAAGAAAACGCTCTGTTGCGAGTCCGAAACGTCGCGGTAATGTGAGGTTGCCCGGTACAGCATAGTAAAGCGGGAGAAGGTGGTGTGGCGCGATGGTTAATAAAGTGTTTCTTCGATTGATAAAAACTGAACTTGTCTTTATTACTTGATTGCCCGATACAATTTTACGTATGCGTCCGACAGCGTGTCGGTGCTCGAGAGTTGAGAGTTAGAGTCGCCCGTTACAATATCGCGTCCGACAGCGTGTCGGTATCTGAGAGTTGAGAATTTGAATCGCCCGTTACAATATCGCGTACGCGTCCGACAGCGTGTCGGTACCTGAGAGTTGAGAATGAGTCGCACCCGCGTCGGTCTTACGTCCCCTTTTATCCTCCTCCTATGTCTTAATCAGAGGGGACGGTGTTGATGTGTCAGCGTCATCTGAATGAGGATGCTGACCATCCTGATTTCGATATCTCTATTGCAGGAATGCCAGGTTGCATTTCCGCATAGCGACGTTTGGCAATTTGGAGCCGTGGCTCCGTTTATGGTCTTTGACATACTTTATCGTTGCGCTTACAACAGCGCACAAAAACCTTATTAACGCAAAAATAAAATCCACACATCTATTACGTCCTGGATACCTCGAAAACAACGAACTCCTTTTATATATATATATATATATATTGTTACGTCCCGTGTAGGGACGCGCGCGACGGGAGCGGCTCCGTCACGCGGCTTCTTAGCCGGGGCGGGGAAAGGCGGGAAGGTTTACGCGTGGTTCTGTAGTAGAATTCTGGAATGAAAGGGGTTATTCAAGAAAGAAACGGAAACAAAATGAATGGGG
>NW_014555074.1:0-1750 GCF_001313825.1 Dinoponera quadriceps | reverse complement strand
CGCCATCTATTGCACCTCCGCACGAACTTTTGCACTCACCCAATAGTTCAGTAACTGTAGAGAATCTGTTACAAGGTTTATAGGCATTAATATCTGAGGACTATCAGGGTCCTCCATACTTTCTTCAATAAAATTATAAATATTGTTTGCTACAAAATTACTGCCAACACTTGAAGTTGATACAGATGCACTCATAATTTCTACATACATATATATACAATTATATTCAATGAATTAAAAATTAAAAATGTAAATAAAATTTCAATAAATAAAAAAAGTTTAATTATAAATTTAACTCAGTTACTAATATATACAACATAATTAAAAGTTGTAAATATAATTTATAAAATAAGAGATAGATAAAAGAGATAAGATAAAGAAAGATAGATAAATAATAGATTTAAAAATACATAATAAAATCAAATTACCTTCCTCTACGTCTTCTGAAGAAATAGCAACCTTCTGACAATTTTTATTATTTATAAGTTCGACTTTTCGTCGATACATACCGCATAAGTAATGGTAATTAGTTAAATGAGGGAACATTTTTTTTGCAGCAAGGGATGGCTTACGTAAACTTTTTTTTCGTAAGTGTCGATCCATTTTGAAAGGATTGCAGCATCTATTAAAATGTAATTTTTCCTTTTCGTCTGACATTTTAGATCAAAATTGTAACCGCACACTAAATTGTCAATGTACAAAAAACTTTACAAGTTGCACGTGCATTGTATAAGTAATTATAAAATGACTAGTAAGAAATTTAATTATCTACACTGAAAAAAATTACACTAAGAAGCCTTTGTTCACACAAGTCTTAAAAGCTTTAGTAAACTCACAGAATAAGCCAACGAGGAATTAAATAATAAACAACTAGTATAGTATAGAATCGGACTCGTAGTTTTGTTTTGACCGCGTGTGGAAGCGGGCGTGTCCGCGGATTTTAGAAAAATTTATTTCTCAACATAGTCTCCTTTTAGCTCGATACTCTTGACCCAGTGATGCTCCAACTTCTCTAGTTTGTATTAAAATTCCATAACTTGTAAAATATACTCTATTGTAAATACAAAAAATAACTGGTTATTTATTCGATATCGTCCTATCCAGCAATTTGACTTACATCAAAAGAGCATTTCGTTTTTTTCATTAATTTTTTGCTCTAACTAGAGTAATGGAAAAAATTTTTGAAAAATACGTTTTCAACTTAAAATTTTCCGTAGAATACGATGGTATTTTTTAAATTTGAATATTCAAATAATTTTAAAAAGTTGTTCGCCATATTGGATCCGCCATTTGGTTTTTTAAAAATCTGACTTCAGATTCGTTATCAGCGACCTTCAAAACCTAAGAATACACCTCAAACCTGATTATGACCGTCTTGAGGGTTGAGATATAACGGTAAAAAGGTGGATTTTTGCCTTTGGGCCTTATGTTGGGCCTGTTCCAGGTCGATTACCATCATGAGACATGACTTAATCGAAAGCAAATTTAAAAAGGAATAAAATAAAAAAAACTAAAAAAATCGAAGGTGGCGTACTTTGCGAAATCTCGATTTTAAACTTTAAAATCTCAAAATAAGGGTGAAAACTACCCCCTAAAATTTTATAAATATTTTTTGCAGATTCTACGGGAAAAATGCTATAAAGTTACAGTGGTTTCAGATTTTTTTTATTGGCACGACGATGACGACGAAAATTAAGAAACTGGTAGTCGAAGCAAAAATTCGAATTTTATGACAGCCATAGAAGCTCAT
>NW_014555073.1:6524-48045 GCF_001313825.1 Dinoponera quadriceps | reverse complement strand
AAGAAGTTAATATCATTAAACAAATTGTGTCTTTTATTACATAATGTCTTATTTATTATGATTTTCCAATAATGACAGATGATTTGCAATGAAGTAGAAATTACAAAAATAGTATATATTACATATAAATAGAGATTTCTGTGAAACTTTTATTACAAACTGTAATCTTACTTAATACGTATACTGTCTAATATCTTTCGATATTTTCAAGGGTTCTCACAAGCCAAGACAGGTACTAAATCTTCTAACATCATACAAGTTACCTCTGGCAGCAGAGGTTGTTGTGATTTATAACAATCAATTTCTTCACATTGAACATTCTATACAGTGCCTCTCCAATTCTCTCTCAGTAATTTTTTAACAGCCTGAGATGCCAAATTATTCCGGAAGCTCTGCCGATATTTTTTTCAAAGTCCTAGTCATAGATATTTTTGCCATACTTAATGCTAAGCCACTTGAAATTTATGAGATTACACAGGTTACTCAGATCTTCGTAATGCACATCAATGACGNACGTCGATTGCTTGGAGAATATAATATGAATTATTTACATTGAGTAAGTCGGAAGTACCATCCTTATTTGAACCTATCAATTGAAATCTTTGAACCTCACTTTGCTTCTGCGATGTGCAATACAGTTACATACCGGCCCCGGGAAACGTACCGATCCCAGGAAGCATATCGATTCTGGTAACTTACCGCTCTCCGGAAACTTATCGACTCTGGTAACTTACCGCTCTTCGGAAACTTATCAATTCTGGTAACTTACCGCTCTCCGGGAACTTATCGACTCTTGTAACTTACCGCTCTCCGGAAACTTATCGATTCTGGTAACTTATCGATTCTCTAAAACTTATCGACCTGAAGAAATTTAACTTACCCACTTTGATTAGTTTTTTTTGTGTTACCCATTCTTACCGACAAGGACGGACACATAGAAGTTCTAACGTTGAACGGCAGTGTCGCTCTCTCATGTTGACATTTCTTGAGTTTCCTCATTTGTTACAGACGCTGTGTGAGAGTGTAACTGCATCGCGAATATCGTGAAAAATACAAAATTGTCTATAAATTTGACACTTGTAATACGGCAGTATTTGAACAAAAGATAACCTCCTAAAAGACAGTGAATAACTTTGATAACATACCTCCAATGTTTTACCTGGAAGACAGAGATAAATATATAAGCACCGTGTACCGTCTAATATTGCGGAAAACTCCTTAATTAAAAGATGTATTAAGTGATACTTCTCAAGAATTTTATCCTGATAAAGCAATGTCTGAAACTAGGCACAACTTATTCATCAAGAATTGTTAGGACTGACTAAGGTAGCAATTGACAATGTTATTGATGCTTTGGATTATTCTCTGTTGTTATGATAAAAGAACTTTGACATCACATTTCATTTGCACAAGAACAAACTCCAACTTTATTCTTCAATCATGGAGAATTGCCAAAACTTGCAGTAGTTGTAATGATCTTTATAATAATTTATCATTTTATGAAATATATCTTGGTCCATTTGAATTGATCAATCGTCCTAATAATATAATTTTTGTTTCACCATGACCACGTGATAGGACAGTTCTTGATGTTTAGAAGACTACGGAGCAACACATGTGTTTATGTTTTGTAAGAGAAAACATCCAGGAGGTAATAAATTGCAAGCATATTCAGATGAAATATCATCTTTTTAGAACATATTAAACTTTTTTGTAACAATGAAAATGATATGTTACATGATGTTATAAATTCATCTAAATTATATTTTATGAAGAAACGTCGAATGTAAAATTAATTGAAAAGAAGTTAATATCTTGAAACAATTTACTTTTACTACCTACTTGTGTTACTTTTTACTACCTAATGTTTTATTTATATTTTAATATTCAAGTAATGACAGTTGATTTACAGCATAGTTGGAATTATACAAATAGTATATACGATTCTGTCTGTTNTACGAGGTCTGTTCAAAAAGTATCGCGAATTTTGTGTTTTTTCAAAAATTATTTATTTATTCATGAATATCTATTTTGTCTCCTTCAAAGTAATCCCCATCAGATATTATACACTTGTGCCAACGTTTTTTCCAATCCTCGAAGCACTTCAAAAAATCATTTTTTGTGATCTTGTTCTGTTCTTCC
Organism: Dinoponera quadriceps; assembly: GCF_001313825.1. Taxonomy (NCBI): domain Eukaryota; kingdom Metazoa; phylum Arthropoda; class Insecta; order Hymenoptera; family Formicidae; genus Dinoponera; species Dinoponera quadriceps. Next base: position 45,903 of record NW_014555073.1, on the reverse strand, counting down.
TTTGATGCCGTCTTTATCTCCTCAATCGTAGCGTAGCGTCGTCCTTTCATGTGCCTCTTCAGTTTCGGGAACAAGAAAAAGTCACAGGGGGCCAGGTCTGGGGAACACGGTGGCTGCGGCATCATTAGTGTGTTGATTTTGGCCAAAAATTCGCGCACAAGCAACGATGTGTGAGCAGGGGCGTTATCATGGTGCAAGAGCCAAATTTTGTTCTTCCACAAATCCGGGAGTTTCTGGCGGATTGCTTCGCGCAAATTGCGCATAACTTGCAGGTAATATTCCTTATTGACCGTTCTACCCTGTGGCAAGAACTCATGATGCACCACGCCCCTGCAATCGAAGAAATCTGTAAGCAAAACCTTCACATTCGACTGAACTTGGCGCGCTTTTTTCGGTCTTGGCTCGTGCGGCAGCTTCCATTGGGATGATTGAGCTTTGGTTTCCACGTCATAACCATAACGTCAAAACCCATGATTCGTCACCAGTTATGACCCTCTGGAGCAAATTTGGGTCGTCGCGGACAGAGTCCAACAGCTCCCCAGCAATGTTAATGCGATGCTGTTTTTGGTCAAAATTGAGCAATTTTGGTACGAATTTCGCGGCGACCCGTCTCATGCCCAAATCATTAGTAAAAATCGAATGGCACGAGCCAATCGATATGCTTAGGTCCTCAGCAACTTCTCTAACGGTGATTCGACGATTGGCCAATACTATTTTCTTCACTTCATCAATGTTTTCGTCTGTTGTTGACGTGCTCGGGCGTCCGGCACGCTCTTCGTCGTTCACATCTTTGCGGCCCTCTGAGAACATTTTGTACCACCGATAAACGTTGCTTCGGTCCAAGGTAGCTTCACCATATGCCACAGTCAACATTCGGAATGCGTCCGCGCACTTAATTTTGTTTTTCACACAAAATTTGATACAGATTCTTTGATCCATTTTTTGGAATAGGCAAAAATCGAAGACGAGCCAAAACACGTCCAAACAAAACAGCTGTCAAAGATAAACTGAATATTCAAAATGGCCGAACTTGTCGGCATAAGTGAGGGACATGAGTACCAACATAATGCCACAAAAAAATCGAAAATCGAATATACGTAACCAGTGGAAATTCAAAATTCGCGATACTTTTTGAACAGACCTCGTACAATATATGCATTAAAATGTTTCATAATCATTTACAAAATCTCAAACAATTTATTTTTAAGTAGATTTCTGACCCGTTAAATATGTCCTACTAGAAACGAAAATGTTAAGAAAAATTATAATAATGTTCAAACTGCGTTCTTCGACTTATTTTCGATTGCATTTTTATTTCATGACCAGTCTAATTTGAATTCTGTTTGATTACTTAATGATGCGCTTTATTTCGTCATATAAACGTTCTAAGCTTACTGTATTCCCTTTGTTTTTTTGATTCAGCCAAAGCAATCGATTAAAGCAACAATAAAAGCAAACTGCTTTCTAAGGCAAACTCTAACACAAATGTAATTTGCAAATATCTACATATTACGTATTTAGATATTTTGAAAATATCGCTTATAGACTCACACAACAGCAATTCGATGGGGCTTTTATATCTATTAATTAACAACTTAACGATGTAACAAAAGATATTTTATTTTTTATTTTTCAGCAATATTTCCAAACTGCAAGTCGAATAATATTATACCGCTCAATAACAAGTTAAGTGAGAAAAATAAGTAAATTAATAGGTAAGGAAACTAAAGTAGACGTTTCTTCTCTAAAATGGCAGCATTTTATTTTAAATGATTGTAAAGTCGATAAAAATATAAACGTGTTTAACATTTTGTTTTACAAAGCGATGTTCTACGATAACATTGTATATTTTTCCGTGTAATTATAAGTACTTGTGATGAAAAGCGTGGTAGTTTTACAGTATTTGCGAAATTGCTTCCATCGCCGACAGAATGAAAAAGTTATCGCAAATACTATTAATATATTATACTTATCGTAAAATATTCTCCTAAAGACTTCAGAATCCTCCCCACATTCACGGTTTACATAGGCAGGTTTACACAGACGTCCATTAAAAAAAAATAACAACGTAACGCGTTTGCTTGAAACTGTTCACCGCTCATCGAAAGCGTCTCTATTTTTGGATTGCGCAGTGCATCCACGTCACAATAACTTCAATTTAAAACGTCGAATCTTCTTATGTTCTCGTTGGCTCTTGTCTCTCCGTAACTTTAGAAACGTTTCGCTGAATGATAAGGTTATACATTCAGGAGAACGATTACCTTCGATGTCACGATATTGTTACAGTATAATCACTACAAAAAAATATTTCATATAAATAGTTTTGCACAATAATAGATCAACGATATTTTCTTTCTTTAAAGATGGTTGTTCGTGGACGGAGTGGCGGTGGAAGTCAACTTTAGAGCTCTATGTTGTCTGTAGAGTCGTTGCTTACAGAATTGGTAAAATTCGACTTCACGGGTGAAATTGCCGCGCACCAGGTCTTTCACTTCTTCGCTAACTGGTGGTTTGAAGAAATTTCTATTGATCCTCGTGAAAGAATTTACTTGGTCTAAAAAGAAATTTAGTATGAAATAATAATAAAAATAACAGTAACAACATGAACAATAATAATAACAACAATAATGACAATAATAATCATAATAATGTGATTTTAAAATAAACAAAAAATTAACTGATTGTTTACCATAATAAACGTCAGTAGCTCCTTGGAAAAATCGCGGTATATAGTTTTCCAGTACTGTGAGAGTCGTATTCATGTCCTCCAAAACACCAACTACAGCGTAATGCTTCTCTACTGCCAACTTCGCACGTTCCAGAGCACCCATAGTATTAAAAGGACTTTGGAAAGAAAGATATATGCCTTAATAATATATCAAGTTCTTCGTGTGTTTCGTAATTATATTGTTCAAATATTATTGCAAACTGCAAGCGGAACTCTTTGTTGTTAAAAAATTTGTTGTTAAAATTTATGACAAAAATTCATACTTACGTGCATTTTTCGCTGTGTCCACAGAAAAAAAGCGTTTGTCTACGATGATCACCAATGCCCTCGTGGATCTCACCTTGCAAGTATCTACATTCACGGTCGCCCTTGAGAACGCACGTCTCGAAATCCTTCTTGAGCCAATTTGGATCGGGCAATGGCAAATCCGGAAAGATCTGCTTCCTCTCCACATAATACCATGGTGCTCTTACGTAATAATACCAGGATATGACCCTCTCCACAGGATCACGGACTATGTTGATGTAAATTGGTTCCGGCAGATGGAATCTGACGACGAAGACAGAGGAAAGTAGAAAATGATGTAGCAATTATCCAAATTGCAATTGTCCCGTGGTACTCACTCTGTGAAGTTAGTGAAGCAGACATGCTTTACGTAGACAGATGGTTCTGAGTAACTGCTGACCATCCTAGCGAGCTGGAGCTACGAATATAAAAGAAGTCGAAGCATTAAATCTACGAATCGTGGATGAAATTACATCGGGAAAATGAAATTCTAAACAGTATTTAAAATATGAAGTACTAATATCTGGACAAATCTAAACCAATATTTAAACGTCCCTAATTCTGGACACACATACTATTGTTGTTTTAGCCTTTAAATAAGAATAATTTCTCATTAAATTTTTAGATTTAGTTTTTAAATAAGAATAATCTAATTCAACTCAATTATTTTTAAGACAAAGAATTCGTAGAGATTGCAATAAATTTTCAAACAATGAAATTTTATACAATTAATTTTTTTTATCTCTGTTACTTTTATGAATATTTAATACTTTTTCAAAAGAAATTTTTTTTTAAATTGACGAATTTTTATCTCGAAAACTATAAACATTAGCGAAAAAATTCTCAGAACAAAAATGTCTTAGAATTAGTCAAGGAACACTCAAAAATTTTTTCGACATTTTTTTAGACATTTTTGGAAAATTATATTTCCGTATTTTCTACAAAATCAAAAATTGCCTCGGAAAATTCTGAAAAAATTTGAGAGTGTTCCTTGACTACGTCTAAGACATTTTTGTTCTTAGGAATTTTTCGATAAAATTTATAATTTTTGAGATAAAAATTCGTCAAATTTAAGAAAGAAAGTTCTTCTTTCAGCCGCCATTGTGCTTCACCAAAAAATTTTTCAGACATATCTAATTATACCATTTTGAAGTTCAAATGCCATGGACGCAAGATTTTCTAGTTTTAGGCACATAAAAAATGTATAGAGTACGAAAAAGTCGTTTAAAAAAATAAAAAATATAAAAAAATCACAATTTTTTTTTATTATCAATTTTCTCGTGGTTGAAAAATTTTTTTAATTTTCTTCACCATCACCATTCGAAAGAGCACCCTCGAAAACATAGGGTACAGTGGTTTTCAATCATTTTTCAATCGAATACATTACATGGTATTAATTCAAACTTGAGCGTCCAAATTACGTCTTTTGCGCGTTAACGGGTTAACAGAACGTGTGTGTTAAAAATGGTTTGCCAAATTCCGTTCTGGAGATTTTGATGTTAGTGACGCGTTCCGTTCTGATCGTCCAGCAGAGATTGATTCAGCTTTAATAAAGAATACCGTCGACAAAAATCCATCGCAAACAGTACGAGAGATTGCTACAACACTTAATATATCCCACACAAGTGTAGAAAACCATTTGCGTTAGTTGGGATACATTTCTCGCCTCAATGTTTGGGTGCCGCACGAATTGACCGAGGCCAACTTAACCGCTCGCATTTCCATCTGCGACGCGCTGCTGAAACGCCAAGAAAACGATCCATTTTTTAAACGGTTGGTTAAGGGAGATGAAAAGTGGATCGTCTACGATAACGTAGTACGTGAAAGATCATGGGGAAGCAGCAGTGAACCACCACAAACAACCTCGAAGGCAGTATCGCACCCGAAGAAAATTATGCTCTCAGTGTGGTGGGATTATAAAGGTATCATTTATTATGAGCTCTTATCATCAGACAGAACGATCGATTCAACTGTATATTGCTCCCAATTAACGAAATTGAATCAAGCAATATGTTCGAAACTTCCAGAATTGGCAAATCGAAAGGGAGTCGTTTTCCACCACGACAATGCCAGACCCCATATTCCATTAACTACTCGGAACAAATTGTTAAGGCTTGGCTGGGATGTTTTGCCTCACCCTCCTTATTCACCGGACCTGGCACCCTCTGATTATCATTTGTTCCGGTAGCTGCAAAATTCTCTGAACGGGAAAAACTTTGCTAATAATAAAGCTGTTAAAACGCAACTGGATTAGTTTTTTGCCGGTAAACCTTAGACGTTTTATGAATGTGGGATTATGGAATTGGTAAAAAGATGGCAAGAAGTCATAGAAAAGAATGGTCAATACGTTATTGATTAGTATATATTTTGTATATTAAATAAATTGTATTTTATACCATTCAAAAAACCGAACGAACTTATTTGCCAACCCAATAAAAAAAACTGTTCTCCCGTCTTATGACCAACAGTATATTACGATTGTTTCTCCTGTATTCCAAGCACACGGCTTCGCAATCAAAGAAATAATTTGATAATAAGGATGAACTAGTTTTGTATTCAAATTTTCAAAAAATGCATCCTTATATGCTATGACAAAAAACATTCAAATATAATATTTCTCCAACATACGGACGCGTTATTTTTAAAAAGAATCTAAAGCAACAATAATACTCTACTAAATACTGGCCATTTCTAATATATATATTACTATTATATTTTTGATATCCACAAACCATATGTAAAGTTGATTTCATTACAATCTTAATTAAACATCTATTTTTATAACTTGAAAACAAGGGCATGTAGATAGAGAAAAATCGCGAACAGCATGATTAAATTTTAAAGGTTGTTCTGTAAAAAACAATTGCTGGTATAAAAAAAAAATCATTGTAAATATTAAAGCACTTAAATAACCCAAGAACTCCTTTAAATCAAAGAATTTTTGTGTTTATTTTTTATATTTAAAACAATCACTTACGCAAATTTTCATTTTTGCCCTATACATTCCCCTTCACTTCGAATTGTTAATTTCATATTTACCAACAAAATCTTTAAAGTGAGAAAGGCAAATATTTTGCTGAAATGATATTAATTTGAACTTTGAATTTCACGAATTTCAAAAGCAGTAAGTACTCTTCTTCCAATCATCATTTCTCTCGTATTTAACTCTATCCCTGTATTAAATAACTAGTTTTTACTCAAAGGTAACGTCATCTGCGTTTCCTCCCCCGCCATATCATTGAGACGGAAATGAGCCACACACCGAAAGAGACGAGAAAGTTAGAACCGTTAACGCGCGAATCACTTGATCAACCATATCATCCGATTTTTCTATCATTTTATAGGGCCCGGGCAACGGGATTGTAAATAAAACGGATAACTACACTAGCGGCTGCCACCGCGCATTTGATGGTAATTAAATGGGTTTTTTCCGGAGGTCGCCTTACCTGCTCGATAGGCGCGAGACGTATCGTCTCGACTCGCTGAACGCGGTCCCTATTAAACGAAAACATGTTCCTTATCGACAGCCTTCTTAGCAGCTCCATAAATGTCTGGGAACCAACTTTCGGCACGCGATTGAAGAACAGCACCTCCCGATCAGTTCTCTTAGTGTTGTTGAGTGCATTAATGTCGAGGACTTCGGGCTCCGCATACTGAAAAATCACAGTATGAAAAATCATAATACGTTTCGCTTCCTTAACATAATGATGAATCAAGCGTGACTTCTAACTAAAGGACCATCAGGATTTGTTCCCTCTGATTTGGACAATGTTAGTATTTGTTGTAGTGCTACTCTCTCACAAATCAATGTGATTTATTATGTAATGATCTCATAATAAAATAATTAGATGCAATTCTCAAGCATTCGCGAGAAAACTGTGTTTCAAGTTTTCCTTGATGCTTATGTATCAACTTAAAGCGACGATGATAAACTAATAATCGAGAGCATAAGGCGACAGAGAAAGACGAAATGTTGCGTGTTGCAAGTTCGAGTTTTTTTTTCGTTTTCTTTCATTATGCATTTACATGCATGTTGCATGTGATCACGCAACATATTTTTAACAAGAAAATATCGAATATATAACAGGCATTATCTCATCCTCTTAGACGCATTACGCTTTCGGTTACAGCTGATCGGTACAGCTGATAGTTGACAATCATTGTTGTAAATCTATATATAAAAATCAATTTTATAGTGAATAAATTAAACGTATTTTTCTTACAAATGCTTGAGAGTTGCATCTGATCATTTTATAATTGATTCGTGAAAGAATAGTAATACAACATGTACCAATCTCGTCCAAATCGAAGTAAACGATCCTGGTTGTCCTCTTGTAAATATCACCCACGGTATACCGTCTTCATAACATCCCGCCAGGACTTAATGAAATTCTCTGTCTGACACTAACAAGGAACATCAACTCTGTATCCTTCGATGGAAATGAGCCTGAAATGCATTGTAATTCAAACCAAAATAGGAGACAAATATTTTTATACACGCGCCTAGACGGACTTTTAAAATACTCATTTAAAAACTATCGTTTTTTTTTTTAGGAGCATGCATTGTCAAAAGTGTAAGAAATAGAAAACAATTTTCTAAACAAAAATTAAATGATTTTATTAATATTTTGTAATGGTATCAGATATTTGAAATCAGATATTAGGAAAATGTTATAATTGTCAACATACCCTACTACTCAACAATTTTTTTATAATATAAAAATTTTTTTTCTACAAGAAAAAAATATATTCTAAGCCAAATTCAACCATGTGTAATGATATGATTTTCCGACATATGGAATTTTTTTAAAATAGGAGGAAATATCCCCATATAACCATAAAGTTATTTGTAGCCGTTGCAAGTGCAAAGTTTATTAGTGCATATCACTAGGTGTGTGTTTCAAATTTCTTTTAATATTAATAATTTTTTATATACTTTTTTGATTATTTGCCTTTTGTTATATCATTATTTTGTTACAGTTTTGTGAAGAAATATTTCTTGGTCTTTTGCACAATCTTTATAGAAAAACGTGTTTACAGATATGAAGAAGTTTTAACCATATATAACATTATATTATCTTATTGAATAAATATTATCAGTTTAAAAAGATTTGCAAGAAGTTTGGTAACCTAGAAAAAGGTAAAAATTATTAATATCTATTAATATTTTGTAATAAATAAAATGTATCTGATAATGACACGTTGTTATTTAATAATAAAAGATAATAATGTTAACACGTTGACTGCCACGGAACTTTTCACGATTCTGGTCTAAGAAGCCAATTTGATTTAATCAAGTAATGAAGCGACGAGATAACTCGTAGTTGGCGTCCTGGACAAGTAAACAACTTACGAGATATCTCGTAGTTGGCAGTCAACGTATTAAAAAAGAAATGAAAAAAAAAATTAAATGAAAAGATTTTGTTACACAACATTTAAATGTACGTATACATGTATATGGGAGAAGATGGACATGAAAACAGATAATAATGGAGTTTGTGACTTTTATTCCTTCTTATTCTTCCTCATTGTGCCGCTAAGCGTCGGGGTATTTTATTTGTCTCTGAATAGATGCTTTTTCGCTCCACGTGGGTTATTAGCCCTAAGGAACCTGGGCACACAGATCGTATACATGCATATGGGACCTACAGTTTAACGCCGGTTCCGAACGGCAAAGTTGGAGAGAAGTTTTTTTTCTTGGCAAGAGATTACTCTTTGGTGGTTTGCCGGGCCACCGAAAAGAAGCTACGAGCGTGTGAAAATTTTTTGGTTTATGCCGGAGAGCGAACACGGGACCTATAGTAGACTAATGCGCAATCTACCATACCACGCTCACGCTCGAGTTTTATTTAATACTTACATTATTTAATTGTAACATATATTAGGTGGTTACATTGAAATCCGTTGTTCTTTTTTGTTATTTAAGCATTTATTTGTTAAAAATTTGTTGTGTTATCTTAATCAAAATACGAGGGTGGATCAAATATAAAGCCTTTTGCAAAAAAAACCATATATTTTTCAAAATCAATTCTAATCTACATTACTCTTATTTTTCTACATAGTTCCCCATCTTATCTATACATTTCCTCCAACGGTCTGGTAATTTTTTAATCCCGGTACATAAACAGTTCGCGGGCGTGTATCAAACCAATTGCACACAAACTGCTGCACCTCCTCGTTCGTTGTGAAGCGCTGTCCACCAAGAGCTTCTTTAAGTGATCCAAACATATGGAAGTCGCACAGCGACAGGTCTGGGCTGTAGGGAGGATGTTCTAGGACAGCCCAGAACATATCAGCCAATTTTTGTTGTGTTACTGCTGCGGTGTGGGGTCTGGCGTTGTCATGGAGAAGCAACAAACTTCTAATCGGAATGCCGCGCCTTTTTGACCAATAGGCAGCTCGAACTAAAGTTCCTGAAAGATTTCAAGAACAGTTAAGTGCCGATCGCCTTCAATGAGTCCTCGAACAACCTCGGTGTTCTGCGCTGTAATTCTGGTGCAGGGACGGCGCGGGTGGGCAATGTTTTCGATACGCTCCCGTCCTTTCTTAAATTTGTCACACCACTGCTTCACTCGAGCCCAAGAAAAAGTTCTTTCCCCGAACTGTGGGAGTAAACGGCGCCGAATTTCAACAGCATTTACATTTTCGTTGACGAGAAACTTAATAATAAAATGTTGTGTAACTGCGGGGTATACCTCTTTCTCGCTCATAGTGATTATTGCTGAGAGTAAAAAACACGTGGCGTGCCAACGTTATTACTCGCCTTCCGCGTGACCACCCTCCACTGTCCAAAACGTTGCAGACCCCTCATGCCGACGAGCGAGCAATTTAAAAATGTTTGTTTATATTTGATCCACCCTCGTATTTTCACTCGGATGTTACTACGAGGGTTGATCCAGAAATAAGGTTCCCATCAATTTTACAAATAGACAACATTGTTTATTCTCATAGAAATTTACATCGTTGGAAAGATGAAACTTTGCTCTATTTTTCTACATAATCGCCATCTTTTTCTACGCATTTTTGTAGACAGCGCTTCAATTTCTGTATCCCAATGTCGTAGAACTTCGCCGCCAACCCGTTGAGGAAGCGTTTCACCTCTTCTTTGACTTCATCGTCGCTCCGTGCAACACTGAGAAAACTCAGGCGAGCTATCCAGAACCGCCGGCAAGAACGACTGACAGCCGGTGTAACGCTTCTTCACGACAACGCACGACCTCATGTCTCTCGTCAAACCCAGGAACTTTTGACACACTTAGGATGGACGGTCATGCCCCACCCACTTTACAGTCCGGACCTCGCGCCTAGTGATTATCACTTATTCCCCAAGTTAAAGGAACACTTGGGTGGCCAACGCTTCCGGAGCGACGATGAAGTCAAAGAAGAGGTGAAACGCTTCCTCAAGGGGTTGGCGGCGGAGTGATACGACATTGGGATACAGAAATTGGAGCACTGTCTACAAAAATGCGTAGAAAAAGATGACGATTATGTAGAAAAATAGAGCAAAGTTTCATCTTTCTAACGATGTAAATTTCTATGAAAATAAACAAGGTTGTCTATTTTTAAAATTGATAGGAACTTTATTTCTGGATCAACCCTCGTACTTTCTTGCACCTCTCTGGTAATAGCTGAATCCCACCTCGAAGGAATGCACTGTTTTTTGACGCTATTCACTCATGTATCTATTTTTGGATTTCCTTGTAATTATGGAAGGGTATATCTTCTAAGGCGTTTTGCATCGACCGAAACAAATATTAATCAGTTGGAGCATGGTCCGGAGAATGCACTGAGTGAGGGAGGACCTACCATTCCAGTTCCATCAGTATATTGTTACGCTCGCGCGGGGAAATAAAACGAGACAACGTTAAAAAGAAAACAACTTCAACTTTATTTGCTATTTACAAGGAAGCACACGTAACTCGCAGGCTCAAGCTCTCTTTCGTTAAAGACCGTCGCACACGTCACAACGACTCAATCGCCCCAGAGAGAATCTCTTTAACCCGTTGTTTATCCGTCAACGCTGATCATCTGTTGTTTACGACTCGTTGCCAAGAGAATCAGCTATATGTTCAGGCGCTAAAAGCGCGGGTATCAAGACACGGGCGTAACAATACACATAAACGAAGTAGTAAAAACAATACAGAGAGAAGAAGAGGAAGAAAAAACAATAAATTTTACCAGTTTTTAATTACTGCATAATAATTTTGAATCGAGCTGAACAACTTTTTACTAGAACTGGAAATAATCGTTGATGATTTTGTTTGTTTGAAGATTCTTTCGTAAATAATTGATTGCAGCATGATACTACAGTCAAAAAATAATTATTAAATAACTTCTAGTATGTTTGAACTATGATGTATTAATTACCTTCTCCGCAATGATACGTTGCCCATTCGAATAATGGATTCCATTCTGATTGGGATCCGTTTGAACATCTTCTGAAAACAGATGATAGTCTTTAATACGCCTTAGTCGCTAATTAGATTCGCGAGAGTCACGATTAACATAAAAATACATCAGAGATGATTGTGTAACTAATATAATGCGCTATATTGAATAAAATAATTGACCTTACTTAGAGAAATTCTTTACAATTTTTCTAGATGTCGCATAAAATCCTATCAGAATGTCCAAATTATGTGAAATCAGGAGCATTGAACTTTCTTTTATAAGTTATTTATTTAATGTATGAGACAAGGATCGTTTGCGTGCAATCGACTGGCGGACAAAAGTGAAAGCGCTTGATCTATTTCGTTTATAATTTCATATTATTTCGTTATAATAGATTTTAAACTATCTCCCAATGGCTCAAGAGATATCTCAATGTTTTCTTTGTTATTATGTATTCTTATACATAGATGTGAAGTCTCTTTAAGTGTTTGAAAACATCTGTGCTCAGAGACTGAATCTCAATACATTTGAATGCGTCTAACGGCGCAAAATCCGATAGATCAAAACATGTGCTATGATTTAAAAACAAACATATATTATGATCTAAAATTTTATTCCTACACACAATATTTCACTACAATATTGCCGAATGCCTTCGGAAGCCGGACTTTGCTTAATGCTTGATAGACTCTGCCGTGCGAGTCAACAAACTAGAATTCCTATAATATTAGGTGAACAACTTTGCTCCCGCCGTTTTCCTATAGATGGCTTTAGTGGAACTTAGTGGTCAAAGTAAATAGATCATATACGTCATACAATTAACTTGGGCATCTGTCAACATAACCTAATAGTTACATTAGTCGATTTGTATCTGTACCATAAAGTTATCGTCGATTGAAGATGTCAGTTTACGAGCCGAATTCTCGTCATTTGCGGAAGGTTTTACTTTTCTGCTTCAATATGAAGAAATCTGCGGCTGAGGCTTATCAAATACTCTCAAATACCTATAGTGAGATCGCTATTAGTGAAAGAACGTGTCGTGAGTGATTTCAACGCTTCACGAACGGTGATTTTCACGTCGAAAACCGGCATAGTGGTGGAAGAGGAAAGATTTTTGAAGATGCTGAATTGGAGGCATTACTTGATGAAAACTGGTGTCGAACTCAGAAAGAACTGGCACAATCATTGAAAGTGACTCAACAAGCCATTTCGAAGTGCCTNGTAGTGTATTACGAGCTATTGAAACCAACTGAAACAATCACAGGCGATCGGTATCGAACTCAATTGATGCGTTTGAGCCGAGCATTGAAAGACAAGCGGCCGCACTACGCCGAGAGACACGAGAAAGTGATTTTGCAGCATGACAATGCTCGACCCATGTTGCAAAAGTGGTCAAGACATACTTAGAAACGTTGAAATGGGAAGTCCTATCCCACCCGCCGTACTCTCCAGACGTTGCACCTTCGGATTATCACTTGTTCCGATCAATGGCATACGGCCTGGCTGAGCTGGAACACTTCCAGTCTTATGAAGAAGTCGGAAAATGGATAGATTCGTGGATTACCTCAAAAGATGACCAGTTTTTTCGACGCGGGATTCGTGCATTGCCCAAAAGATGGGAGAAAGTAGTGGCCAGTGATGGACAATACTTTGAGTCATAACTTTATCTTCATTTTTTTTACAATAAGGCCTCAAATTAAAAAAAATCCGCGAGAGCAAAGTTGTACACTTAATATAAAATATCAATATTTATAATTCATTTTTATTAACTTCTTACATAGAACTTGAGCCACAAACAAATGCCCTAAACAAATTATCAATATGTTTATTAGTACAATTCTTTAAAAAGGAATTCAGCCTTTTTTATATACAAACATTCGATATACAGTGTCTGCTAAAAGTTCTGAAACATCTAATTATTTCAAAAAATAATAATTAAAAAAATGTTTTGCACAAAGTCGTATGGTTTAAAAAAAGCTGTCACACACTGATAATTGTTTGGCATTAGATTGACCTTAAAATTATTAAAGTCGTAAAAATTATAAATGGCGTTATTAAAGTCGTAAAAATTATAAATGGAACCCTCTATTTTTCGATACATATTCGTATAGCTAACATTGAGTCGTTTCCGAAATACTTGTTACGTATCTTTTTTCCATAAGATCTTTCCGAGTTATGGGGCTTGAAAGTTGCAATACTGCCGGCATTAGCATTACTCACGGTGTACCGCGTGGATGTTCCACGGTCGGATTTACACCTCTTTGTATGTGTGTGGGTGTGTTTGTGTGTGTGTGTGTGTGTGTGTGACAGCAGAGATTAGGACCCCAGGGCGCGACCCCTCTCTGCTGTGTGTGAGTGAATGTGGGATCCATATCTCTGTAACACACACACACACACGCGCGCGCGAGCGCGCAAACACACACACACACACACACAAGAGATGTAAATCCAACCGTGCAATCCCCATGCGGTACACTTTGAGTAATACTAATGTCGGCGGTAATGTAACTTTCAAGCCCCGTAACTCAGATAATTCTAAATAATTATTTTCCTATTCTAAAAAAGGTGTTTTACCAATGTTTTGGAAACGTCTCAACTTCAGTTATAAAAATGTGTAGCAAAAATAAAAATTCTACTTAAGATTTTTACGCTGTCTTTAATAACGCTTTTCAACGTCATTCTAAGGCCAAACAATTATTAATGTCTGATAGCTTTTTTTAAACCCTATAATTTTTATTCAAAACATTTTTATTAATCGTTATTGTTTAAAATAATTAGCCGTTCCGTAACTTTTGGCAGACACCGTATGATAAAAAGAGAATGAAGTGCACCGAATTGCAGATCTAAGGAAATGAAGCGACTTCTCATTCTCCATTCCCTATTCTATCTTCCAGCTGTGGCACTAGTTAATTCTTAACGAAAATTTGGTAACGAAAAACCACTGCAGAAGTTGAGGATTTAGAATGAATAGGGGATTTAACATTTCTAGGGAAATTTGGGCGATGGACTGAAACCTACCACGTAAAAAAAAACTATATATTATGGAATCACAGATATTTCCACGAAATCAAGACGTATATATACGGAACTTATGACGACCAAAGAAAAGTCCAAAGCACAGAGGTTTGAGAGTAGCAACATGGAAGATAAATACAATGAAGCTGGCTGAGTAAATGCAATAAATAGCAAATGAACTAGTGAAATAGATATAATTGTAATACAAAAAATAAGATAGAAGGGGGCCGGAATAATAGAGAAGAAGAAATATAGTGTTATGCACAGCGTTTACGAAGACAACAGAGGGTAGCATGAAATAGGATTTATAGTTGATAAAAGAGAAAAAGGAGCAGTAATGGAGTGTGAACCGGTGAATGCAAGACTGAGAATAAAAGGAAAATTCAACAAGATCATAATAATTTTTGCCTATACTTACATTGAAGATAACACTGACAAAGATAAGGATGAATTCTATAATAAACTAATGGGACTACGTGAGAAAACAAACCGACATAATATATTCATCATAGCGAAAGACTTTAACGATTAAAAATAAGAAAAAAGGAATATGTAGAAGAGATAGCAGATAAATACTCACTACATAATGAAACTCACGATATTATGTAAACTCGCGACTGAAAGCGGACTATGGATTAAAAGCGTAAGCTTTCAATATAAAAAAATATATAAATTTACATCGAAGATATCAAGCAGCAAGCAGAATAACCAGATAGTCCATGTGATTTACAAGCGACACGCCATATTTATACTAGATATAAGGTCCTGCAGAGGATCAGACGGTGATTCTGACAATTTTATGGTAAGAATTGTATTTAGATCCAAAATAACTAATATAAAAAAAGAAAAAGAACAAAAGAGAATTAAATGAAACACACATAAACTGATACATGGTCTAAAGACAAGGATACGATACCAAGAAAGAATGAACAAGCTAAGCTTGCTAGCACAAATGGAAACATAGAATAATGATGGGAGTAACTTAATAATATAGTAATAGAAACGAGCAAAGAAGTGCTGGGGAAAAATGGAACATAACAATGATTGCTTTGACGACAAGTATAAGAGTGCGGCAAACGAAAGAAACAAAGCAATAAAAAAAGATGCTACAAAGAAACAAGACTTACCAAAAATATGTAGAAGAAAGAAGAACAGCTCATAAGATTTACAAAAGGAAGAAGAAAAAAAAATAGTTAATAAGAGATTGACAGAAATTGAAGGTGATTAAAGTTCAAACAAAACACATAAAAAATTTCTATTCAGGAACAAAAAGGGTTAAAGAAAGTTTTAAGCTCAACCTATGCGCATGCACAAGCCAAGAATGTAAAGTAATAACTGATGAAAGACAAGTTATCAGGAAATGGACGAATTACTTCAAGGAATTAATAAATCAGGAAAATAGAAGAAGAATTGATGAGTATATGAATGGTATATTAGGAGCTTGAATTAATTCTCGCTGTTTGTTGCTACAAAAACTTATATTTATTTTAAAAGAACGGTACATTATATCTTATTCAAAGTATAGTCCTTCAGAAGCTACAACCTTTTCCCACTTTTCGGATAACACATGGATTCCGCAGTAGATGAATTCATGTTCTTTCGAGGTGATTGAGTCATCGAGCCATTTTTTTATATCTTCGAAAAAACTGAAGCGCTGCTCAGAAAGGCCATGCTGCATCGATTGAAACAAATGATAATTTGAAGAAACAATATCAGGTGAATAAGGCAAGTGAGGTAAGACATCCTGTGCAAGTGCCTTCAAAATTTCTTTCACCGGTGCTGCAACATGTGGTCTAGCATTGTCACGGAGAAGAATAATTGTGTCATATCTTTTGGCGTATTGTGAGCGTCTTTCCTTGAGTGCTTGATTCAAATTGAGTAATTGTCGTCGGTAGCGTTCAGCATTGATGGTTTGACTCGATTACAGTAGTTTACAATATACTACACCGACTTGATCCCACCAAATGCACAGCATGACCTTCTTTCTATGAATATTTTGTTTTGTCGTTGATGGTTCATCAGGACTCATGATTTCTTGCGCTTAGTATTGTCGCAACGAATCCATTTTTCATCGCCAGTCACAATTCGATCTAAACACGACTTTCATATTTGTCTTTGAAGCAGCAATTCACAAATGGTTAAACGTTTAGCAATGTCTCTTTCTTTAATTTTATATGAAACCCAGTTTCTTAGCTGCCGGATTATTCATATTGCTTTTAAACGTTTGTTAAATGTTGACTCATCGACATTTAATGTTTACAACTTTTTGAGCGCCTGACATGAATCTTCTTTCAGTAATACCTCCAATTCTCTATCTTCAAACTTCTTCGGCTGACCGAGGCGCTTTTTGTCATTCACGTCATAATCATTGTTTCTGAATCGTCTAAACCAATTTCTGCAAGTTGTTTCAAATGGATCATGTTCTCCATAAGCCTTCACTTTCAGTAACAGATTTCTTGAGATAAAAATAGAAAAGTAGTGCTTCCCGTGCTCTTTTCTTGGTACAAAACTCGACATCTTTAAAGCAATCAAAAATGTTGTTTTTTGTGCTTTATCTAATGTCATACACTAATCGTTAAAGCTTGTTGACAGTACTTTCATATACATCAAGAGTCATTTTCGGCCATGTTGAAATAGTATAACTACTGACTTCTATTTGTCAACAGCGAGAATTAATTCAAGCACCTAATAATTATAACTTGTGTCTTTCATTTGCTAGCGTCACTTGCCTAGATTCCGATATTTCCAGAGTTTTTACTAAGATTTTCTATTGTCTCGTAATTCTGGCTAACCAGAATTTTAGGTAAGACCTAGAATAGTTATAGCTAGCTGAAAGAATTTATGCGAAATATTTCCAAATAGATGTCGTCCTAATAAGAGTGTAATTAAAAGACTATATGAAAGGACACAAAAGGACACTCTTAGACGAATATGCCGAAGATCGGACATTGATAAAGCCACGAGTATTCTCGATACTGCTTTTTTTAGAACTACGGGTATCAACGCGACAAATAGAAAAGTAACAAAGCATACCTAAATCAGTCATGTGCTTAAGTCTTACAACTTCCATCCATACCACATCCAATCTAGCAATTGGAAACGGGGAATTTCCAACGCCGTTTATGTTTTAATAATTGGGCTCGAGATCCGAGGGAATTTTTTTTTTTCTGAAGTGGTTTTTTCAGACGATGCCATATTCAGCTACAGAAGTGGCGTTAATAAATACAATTGCCATTATTATTCAGCTGTTAATCCATATTGGCAAAAAGGCCAATACTTCAAGAAGCAGTGCTCTATTAACGTCTTAGCAGGCATTCTGATAAATGTTAATGTTGATTCATATTTCTGTGGGGAAAACTTCACTGCGGCCAATTACTTAACATTTCTCAGAAATAACCTGCTTGATGTCTTGAAACATGTTGACATGTGCAACCGAATATGGATTGAACAAGACGAAGCACCGTCATAGAGCCATTAAAGAATATTTAAACAAAAGATTCCCTAATAGATTGCCTAATAGGATTGGGATGGGAAGCCGAGTTCAAAAATGGCCTGCAATATTGTCAGACTTGACGCCTCTAGATTTTTATCTTTGGAGTTATATCAAAAGTCAAATTTATTCCGAGGAGCCTACGATTTTAAAGAATGTGAAAGACCGCATCAGAGAGTCATGCAGAACTATTAATGCATATATCCTTTTTGTACAATTTGTACACGTTTTGTGCGATTTTCGGCGTCGACTGTACCTGTGCATACAAGTGAGAGGCCGAAAGTTATTCGAAATGCTATTGTTTGTCCATATTGCTATAAAAAAATTAAATTAAATTATAATGCATCTTCTTCAATAATACATTTTACGAACAGGTAGTACTATAGGAAGATAATAAAACGAAAACCAAAGCAAAAATATGTCATATTTGTATCAGTACATTATCTGGTATATGGTCTCTTCAAGCTACGACAGAACATGTAAAAATTGTTTGTTTGTTTTATTTGTTTTCGAACATCTGAAGTGATTAAATACAAACCCAGATATTGTTTTTATTAACTGGATAATGCTTAAACCTTGCCTTTACTGGGTAATTCTCCGATCTTACCTTGATTGGATCGTGAGATCCAGACATTGTCTTGACTGGCTAAGTCATTTCCTGGTCTTAAATTAGGCTGGATCAGAAACGATCTTACTTATAATTCATTATTTCGTCACAAAGAACATTGTACCTCCATTGTGACCTTCATAAGATCCTCTTGGATCAATCGGACCCCACATGTTATCCCACGTTTTTAACGTAAAATTTCCTCCTCTATCGATTTTTGGCGTCAAAAGTAGGTTATTCCACTAAAAAAAATTTAAGTTGACTTTCATTTGATCTTGAACAGTAACGTAAAGTTCAATGTTATTATCGGATGTCCTCCTCCAAACCAAACAATTTTTGCAGAAAATACTTTTTTATCTGACTATTTCCTGCGAAGTTAACAGGGGTGGTCAATTAAAATGGGACACCTTACATATATGTTACAAATATATATTTTCTATACTGCCTTTAATATTGAAGATTACTTGACGATAAACAAAATAAGTTAGTACATTCGAGCCTTTCAAACTGTTCTGTAAAAATTTCTTTTACAAAATTGTTTCAGAATTTTATACATCTTATATATAATTACGAAAATCTAATTAAATATTTATATGAAAAGAAAGTTATTCGAAATGCTATTGTTTGTCCATATTGCAATAAAAAAATTAAATTAAATTATAATGCATCTTCTTCAATAATACATTTTACGAACAGGTAGTACTATAAGAAGATAATAAAACGAAAACCAAAGCAAAAATATGTCATATTTGTATCAGTACATTATCTGGTATATGGTCTCTTCAAGCTACGACAGAACATGTAAAAATTGTTTGTTTGTTTTATTTGTTATTTTCTTATGATGCGTCCACCAAGACAAATATTTATTCAATATAAGTTATAAATAAATAGCAAGTCAGTAATCGACAGGACTAACTTTTGTCGTGAGATACATTTTACAAATAATAAATTTTACAAATAATAAAATTAATATAGAATCATTAATTTTAACAAAATTATATTATATAATATAATTTTTTAGTTATTATATTTATGATTGCGCCAAAATAATATACAAATTGGTGGTCCTGGAATAATTGTCGAAATTAACAAAGCAAAAATAGGGAAAAAGAAATATAACTGAAAGAATAGTGCAAAAACAATGGGTATTTGGAGATGTAGAAAGGCATTCTAAACGAGTATTTATATATCTGGTACCTGAACAGAACAACAAGAACACTTTTGCCTATAATAAAAAAATATATATTTCCGGAAACCATTATATATTGATGATTGGAAGGCTTATAGCGCTTTCCCTCAGTTCTATTGTTTGTATCCGGACATGGTGACCTCTCTCATATGTCTGTGGTGCGCACGTTGATTATAGACAGACATATAGAACTTACAGTTTAAACGTAGTTCTGAACAGCATATTATTTACAGAAGTTCTCTTAGCAAAGATACTCTTAGTAAAGTTGCCGCTTTTTTCCGAGAGGAGACACGAACATAAATATTTTGGTTTCTATCGGTATCGAGCCCCAGACCGCTAATATAATAGACCGGTGCACTGTCTGCTATTCCACGCTCGCGCTCAGACAGCGTTTTACAATATGAAAATTAATGCCATCGAAAGGTTAATCATAGTAAAAGTTTTGTTGATCCTGACGCAGGCGTACATATAGAGAAAATTGAAAGGATGTGGCGCAGCTTACGCAGTGAGATACCAAAATACGGGATACGCCAGGAACATTATAAATTATTATTATTATTATTATATATTATTAAAGAACTGAATTATTTCTGTGTGTACTATTACTTTGCTTATAACGTTGATTTGTTAAGATTGCTTATAACTATTAAATAAATGAATGAATAATAAATAAATGAATAATAAATTTTGATTTCTTCATATATTTTTGTGCATTATTTTGTTTATAATTTTTATTTAAAAAATTGCCGCCGGATATTTCTATAATGGAAGTTGCTTAGAACAATATATGTCAAAATCAAAGTCGTTCTGAAGTGTTTCTCTTAATGTAAATATTTACCAAGTTCAGTTACAGTTCGTGCAACAAAATTCGCATAAATCTGAGGCAGTATTTTTTATCTAATTTTTTTTCCCAGCATAGCATTAACCTAAACGAAAGCGGATATACTTATGGAGACTCGCTCGCTCGCTTGTATGAGATGTACTCTTTCTTCGTGACCAAGATTCTATGTCGTGCGTGCGTGCACCAAGTAAAGAAAGGGTGTCAATGATCAGGACAAGAACACCGTGTGAAAGATGTTGGAGTACCGAGAGTGCAAGACGTATTCGGAGTAACGAGTCGGGTTGGGCTTGACCAAACCGGCGTCTTTTTATTCCCGTTTCGGTTGCAGCTCACCGCCAGACCCGTTGACCCAGAACTTGAGAAAGCTACGCTTTGGTTAGATGAAGCAAAAGAGAGAGAAAAATGATGGAGAGAGGATAGGTGGAGGAGAGGGAGTGACTGGGCGACGGCTGCATCTTAAGCGATCTTGCGGTCTAATTGCTCGTGATGCCGCGAAGAACTGCTGGTTACTTTCATCTTTGTTAGAAGGGGCTCTTGGACTCACGTTCACAGATTTCCGCCTTTCTATTACTTGCGAGCAGATCAATGCATGCGCGATACGGCCGAACGCTTCGCACACCTGGAAGCTAATTAAAAAGTATATCATCGGAAAAAAATCGGTCGGACAAGCGGAATTTGTCGGGCCGCATCATCCGTCGTAAGAAAGGAAAGTAGCGAATAACAATGTGAACGTTTGATTGACTGTAACCGTGATGATTGGCTACGTGATTTTTCAATCGGTGATCCGAGAAATATTAGTCACGAATATATATCGTGCGGGCGAATGACGCGAAACCGTTGCGGATCCGAGTCGAGTTAATTGTGTAATAGACATCGCGAATAATTTATTCCAATCAATCTGCGAGTCGAATGAGAAATTCAACCTGTTTTCTGGAAATGCTTAGGATTAATGTTAGATTTGTCCAATCTGAATTCAGAAGCGGGAATTTTCGCAGGGATTTTTATCACAGTTTGAAAATAATGACTAATAAAGAGTGAACATCTCTCATAAGTTTGAGAATATTGCGGCTGAAAGTGAATGAACACGTCAGTGAAAGTCAATACATTACTAATATGCATAAGCAGACAAGATGTATAAGCGAAACTGACGCTAATAATACACCAGCTGTCATCAATATACTATATTTTATATAACATCGTGAAATTCGACAAATAATAGCTACTGCGCAGCTCGGAAAGTGCAGCTGCGTGGAATTTGTTTGATCTGCGAGTCATCTCTCACAATTTCTTGAGAAAAGGCGTGTTACTTGCATCCGCATACACATAAAATAATGCCGTGCACGTGACATTCGAAAGGGACCCGCTTGACTACTTTCGCGAAGTACACATTACGTGAACGACCGGCGAATGTGGGTTACAATCCAAATCGTTCTTCGAGATCGAAGTACGCGCTGTGCTTCGTTCCCTAATTGGACGTAAAGTCCTACACGACTTCAATGCCTTGCACTTCCGGTTAAAGTACGTCAGCTCGAGCGTATCATATCTACATATTTTTGTATTATAACTATTGGTTTTAAGAAGAATTGACAATTTACAGTTACGTGAAATGAAATAATATTAATAGCGTATATACAGGGTGTCCCAAACCACCCGTCTCACCCGATTTTTTCGTAAACGCGACATTTTAAAGAAAAATGTTTCAGACAAAAGTTTTGTGACTTCGAGGGGCACATAAGATGGTGTCATTAGTTTGACCTTGAATAGTCGTTTGAAGATCACGTGAAGGTCACCTTTAATTTCTTAAATAGAAACCCCCATTTTTCAATACATATTCTTATAGCTTACCTCGAGAGCTTTCCAAAACGCTATAATGAAACGTTTTTTTAATCAGTACTTTTCGAGTTATGAGGGTTGAAAGTTACGGTACCGCCGGCATTAGCATTACCCAGTCGTGATGTATGACATGTCTGATACTGTCACGTAAGATGTAACAAAATTCTCATTTACCAGCTATGTCGTATTCAACAGATGAAGTTGCTACAGCACTTAACGTTTACCGATCAACCGCTTTTCGGCGTTTAAAAAAAATCGGTTTCGATTTGAAGCTCGATGTATGGGTGCCCCATTTGATGACGGAGAGGAACAAAATCCAGCGAGTTTCTGCTGCCGTTTTTTTACTCGGGCGGCTCAAAAACGAGCCGTTTTTGGATCAATTAGTGACGGGCGATGAGAAATGGGTGCTGTACAGCAATGTTCAGCGCAAACGCACATGGAAACAGGCAGGTGAGCATGGTGAAGCAATGGCAAAGGCCAGTTTACACCCGATGAAGGTGATGCTCTGTGTTTGGTGGGATTGCAAGGGCATAATTTATTTTGAGTTTCTCCCCGCTGGTCAAACGATTGATTCGGAAAAGTACTGTCGCCAATTAACCAATCTGAATCGAGAAATCAAACAGAAACGTCCGATTTTGTCAAATTGCAAGGGCGTAGTCTTTCACCACGACAACGCAAGACCACACGTTTCGAGACAGACGCTGCGCAAACTGAACAGCCTGCAATGGGATGTCCTAACTCATCCACCGTATTCTCCTGATATCGCACCTTCTGATTATCACTTGTTCCGGTCATTGCAAAATCATTTAAATGGAAAAAAAATTGACTCTTCGGATGCCTTAAAAAACGTCGTGTCTTCGTTCTTCGAATCTAAACCGCGCAGTTTTTATGATCGGGGCATCCGTATGCTGCCAGAACGTTGGAAAAAGATTATAGACAACGATGGAGAATATATCATTGATTGAATAAAGAACTTTGTTTGCCTAATCACTGTCTGACTTTTACTCACAAACTCCGCACGAACTTTTGCACTTACCCAATATTATCATATACAAAGATAGTTTTCCATATTATTCTGCATGAAACAGGGCCACTCAAGTAAATTTTTATTTTTAATTGACTAGAATCTGAAGTTCTATCAAATAGTTCTATTTTTAGATTTGAGTGGCATTCAAACAGCTAGTTCATAACAACTACTAAAACTAACTAAACTACGCACGCTATCTTGCAATCACGCAAATCTCTGTCGGATTCGGTCGGAATTCAATTTTACAGACAAGATCTTTGTTATAAAAATAACACTCTATTTTTGTAACAAGTGATTACAATTTTTCGCCTTCACAGAATTACCTCACTTAACCGCGGCGCTGAACTCCTAAAATCTCCGTGCACTAACATCAAGGACACAACACGTATATCTATAAAAGTATTCTATCTTCTATCAAAATGTAGCGAGTAATAAAAATAGAATAATACTCCGACCTCGCATATGATAATACGTTGCAGAACTTAATATTTAATATGCTGCTATCTTCCCACATTATTTTAAAATATTCATTTACTAAATGTTAATTAATTACACGCAGTAAAATAAATTTCTTAAATAATTAAAGCTATACGTAAAATAAATCGAAAACTGATTTAATTGGATGGTAGTGTTTTTGCCATTAGACCAAAGAAATCGAGTTTCACATATGACAATACGTTGCAGAACAAGATACTTCTTATTCTGGAATTTTTCTATTTCCTTCGAGATATTCGCGCGTTAAATCTTAAAAACTGCTTCAGATAGAGTATCTCAGGATCTCAAGAAATTAAAAAGTATATGTCAAGTTAATCGAAAACTAATTTAATTGATCGGTCCTGCTTTTTGTCATTCTATCAAGGAAATCAGGTTTCGTATGTGACAATACGTTGTAAAACAAAATATTACTTGTGCTTCAATTTTTCTATTTCCTTCAAAATATTCACGTATTAACTCTTACATAATGAAATAAAATATTGTAAAGTCGTTATTCGCAATGACGCCGATTTTTCTATTAGACGCTTGAATTAATTTTTGATATTGACAAAGAGAGGTCAATAGTTGTGCTACTTCAACATGACCGAAAATGACTGTTGATGTATATAAAAATATAGTGAATAAGCTTTAGTAATCAATGTATGACATTAGATCATAGTATAAAGAATACCATTTTTTATAGCATTGAACATGTCAAATTTTGTACCAAAAAAAGAGCATTTGCGAGAAACATTACTTTTTTACTTTCACCTCGAGATATCTACTGCTGTAAGTCATCGTTTGCTAGTAGATGCTTATTGGGAGCATGTTCTATTTGAAATAACTTGCAAAGATTGGTTTAGACAATTCAAAGACAACGATTTTGACGTGAATGACAAGGAACATCCTGGTCAACCGAAAAAGTTTGAAGTTGGAGAATTGTAAGTATTACTAGAAGAAGATTCATGTCAGACATTCAGAGTTGTCAGAAACATTAAATATTGATTAGCTCACCGTTAGTAAACGTTTAAAAGCAATAGGAATGATCTAGAAACTCGGAAACTGGGTCCCACATGAATTGAGAGAAAGAGACATTGCAAAACGTTTAACCATTTGAGAATTGTTGCTTCAAGGACAAATACAGAAGTCGTTTTTACATTGAATTGTGACTGGCGATGAAAAATGGATTCGTTACGACAATCCTAAGCGCAAGAAATAATGAGTACATCCCGCTAAATCATCAACATCAACACCAAAACAGGATACTTATAGAAAGAAGGTCATGCTGTACATTGGGATCAAGTCGGTGTAGTGTATTATGAGTTCCCGCAATCAAGTCACACCATCAATGATGAACGCTAACGACAAAAATTACTCAATTTGAATCGAGCGCCCAACGGAAAATACCCGCAGAACGCCAAAAGATATGATAAAATTATTCTTCTCCGTGACAATACTAGACCACATGTTGCACTATTAGTGAAGGGAAATTTGAAAGCACTTGGATGAGATATTTTACCCCACCCGCCCTATTCACCAGACGTTGCTTTTTCAAATTACCATTTGTTTCGGTCGATGCAGTATGGCCTTTTTGAGCAGCACTTCAGTTCTTTCGAAGATATCAAAAAATAGCTCAATGACTAGGTCGCCTAGAAAGAACCTGAATTTTTCTACTGCGGAATCCATGTGTTACCAGAAAAGTGGGAAAAGGTTGTAGCTTCCAAAGGACAATGCTCATGCCGGCGGTATTGCAAACTTCAAGCTCTATAACTCGGCAAGTTCTTATGGAAGACAGGTGAGTAACCAGTGTTTCGAAAACGCCTCAACGTCAGCTATAAAAATATGTAACGATAAATAGGGGGTTCCATTTAAGATTTTTATATTGATTTTAATAACAATTTTCAAGGTCATTATAAGCCCAACAATTATCAATACCTGATAGTTTTCTTAAACTCAAAACTTTTGTTCAAATATTTTTTTCTAAATCATTATTTTTTGAAATAATTACCGTTATAAGCCGTTACCGAACTTTTGGCAGACCTTGTATAATTTAGTCATAGAAAGTAATCACGATTAAATCTTTGAAAAACGACATCATAATATAGTGCTATTGGTGCTATAGGCACCTCAATGTGCAAGTAACTGCCATTACGTTATATACATATATTATTTTTCTTCAGCTATGCTTCACAATTGCTTATGCATATTTTCTCATACTACAAGATGACAACAAATTAATCCTTATGATGTATTGTGCAACGTGTTACACGAAATAGAAACGTGAGTACAGATAAATTTGTAAAAACGTTTTAAAGTATTAAACTTCAATCGCTATTTGATAAATTTGCATATATATTATCAGTAGGAAATATGTTTAACGACGTCGCTATTTGTAAAGAATTTTCAAATATATATTTTTTGAATAAAATATACGTGAAATCTGTTCATATATGTTCATTGCAGTCTTAAAGGTAAGTCAATACAAGATCAAGATAAATTAAAATGAAGCCGCAATGTGTAAAGTATAGAAACACAGATTGTGTTACTTTCGCAAGAGACTAAACGTGTAATATGAAAATACAATATATAATTAACTTAATTGCTGAAAGAGATATGTAACGAACATGTTATGCATGACACATCCAAGTGTAACATTCATCAAATTAAAATCATTAGACGAAAATTCAAAGTTAAATAAAGGTCCCTTGCAATATAAGTATAATTTAGGCCTATAAAAGCAAAGTACAGGATAAAGGCATGTTATTGTAAAAATCACTTACATAAGAATATCAATTTTGGGAACGTTTCAGTTTTCTTCAGATATTTTTTGATGTAATAAATAAAATTTAAAAGAGATTTGAATTACACTAACAAAATAGAATCAAATATGGTGTCAAATAAGAATTTAAAAATTTGCAAAAATACTACTGGGAGAGAGGAGATGAGAAAAATACATTTCATAAAAAATTAATTACATCGTTACAAAGAATATCAAATATTATGAAAATTTGTATAAGACATTTTTTTATATACTTCGTATTTTAGAAGATATTTGTTAAAAATGAAAAAGTCCGTTTGATTTAAGAAGCTGTTTCAACCCCTAAATATCAAGATACGCTGCTAAAAAAATATGGATATTTTATTTCTTAATACTCTACAACATATCTAAAGCCCATCAAAATCGATGGGATACTGTTCCGATTGTTTCCTTGTAAGTTATTCTTTTCTTCCAATATTTCTCACGTACCGTCGCAAGTAAAAGGATTGAGTTTTTCGATTTACCGAAAATACCTCTATAACAATATAAGTAAACATTTTCATTCCTTCATTCAATTTTCAGATTTGACAGTAACGAGCGATCGGTTCGCAAATATGAGATTATCGTTTCCGTTACTTTCCTCTTACAGAACGTAATAAAATACACCTAGGAATGTTTTAAGCCAAAGAAATCAATTGATCGAATAACGCGCCACAAGCAAGCATAAAAATGGGTTTTAATCCGATTAAAAAATGCAACTAGAATTCAGTCTGCTTTCGCAAAAGCACTCTAAAATAATATTCACAGCCTGTGATTTGTATACGTCTGTATGTTGCATCTTGAAATTATGTTTCGTTCTTACTGTGTGTTGTCGTTACTGTGTATTCAAAGAGTATATTTATACAGTATATTTATAGAAATAAAAATTGTTATAGCCTTATAAAGCGTTCCTGCTCGAGTGATTATGGGCAGATTATAATGCAAATTTGAATATAGATTTGAATGCATTGCATCCAAACGATCGTCAATCTCTAGATAGACAGGTCGATATATTATACACTGCTGAGCAACAATAAAAAGTATAATTTCCTCTTCTGCTTGAAACCAGCCGTACGATTGTTCCCGGAACAATAGTGTTGTATGACAACGGGTAAAGAAAGTATGCGACGCGAACAAAGGTAGATGTCATTCAAATTTGCGTTTAATTTTCTGTAACCTCACACTTTCACCACGCTTAACGTCATCTTGTTCCGTCATGAAGAGCTCACTGCGTTACGGATCAACAGAGATCTCATACTAATTGTTCTGCGGAGAAGTTAAAATAGGTAAAAATCGCGAATATCAATAATTAACGGATTGACAACATTAATATCTTCATTACTACTAAGAGAGAAACGAGGATAAATATACACTATTAATTGTATATTTATAAATACATTAATTTTTACGAGTGATTCATAAGCTATATTAATTTTTATTATTGTATAAATGTACTATAATTGTAACTGTTGTTACGTTGTTGTAATTTATAATTGTAACTAGAATTTTAAACGCAGATTTATTTTACTTAGGAAGAAAGAAATATAATATAAAAATATATTATATCAGTTTTTGAATTAAAGATCAATTTGCCATTATTTTTTATTGGGCCAATCAAAGACTTCGGTTTGATTTTAAATCAACGTATTACTAAAGGAGAAATAAATTATATATTAATTAATCACACATACACAGTCGTCGCGAATCGAAATTTTGATGCTATTTTAGCGATCTTAAGAATAATTTGCGCCTAATTGATGATGATTTGAGATGGTCTATAGACTAATAAAAATCTATTTTGACTTTACTAACATTTACTGATTATTCCTTTAAATCTTTAATTCTACAAGTTTAATTTTAACGCTATCTTTAATAACCTATTTCGACGCTAAAACAGTGAAAATTGAAATTTAAGCCCTCATTAGGAGTCCAAGTTGAAATAAATTATATCATTATAATTGAAATTAAATTTATTTTGTTATCTTAGCTCCGACTATATGTTGTAGAATTAAAAGATTAATATAGAGCCAGCAATACGATACAGCATTATAGCCGAAAGAGACGAAGATTTTGTTTCTTCACAGTTTCAAAATACTTCGATATATTTTCGTTAAACATATCATTATTCCGATTGTTAGAGCAAAACCCTTTCTACAGAAGAGATGAAAGATGACAAAGACATACGAGAAAATAACATGCATGTTTATATGTCCAAATTCGAGAAAATCATCTATTACTGGCTCACTCGAGCGTTTCGCACAAACGGGCAAAAACGGAAATTACTTATTAACAAAGTAATCGCCTTCATGTTTATAATTCTACAGCAATGTTTTGAAAACATTCACATATATTTGTAAAATGTATGGCTAGTTCGCCGTCGAAAAAGACAGCAAATCGAATTGAACTCTTCGACCGATACTAATACTAAAATCGCTTTACACATGTGCAAACCAACTTGTGCAGCGATATCGCAGCGATTACTAATGAATAATTGTTTAATATGTCGACTTTACTCGGTGAATTTGCGAAACATCGCTACTGCATAGCGTCCTACCGAGCGCTTTTCATACGAGCGATTTTTTGTCACGCCGAGAAACGATTAACCCTAATTGATCCGCGTCAAACTGTTTTTATATATCAATAAAATATTGCTTTAACTGTAAAGCTAATCACCGCCTGCAGAAACCGCATGAGTGCTTTCGACAGATACTTCATATTTTGCAGCATGCAAGAAGTAAAAGAGGATGCTTCACTTTAACGCATTGTCACTTAACGTCCGGTTGGCCAGCAGCCAGGTAAACGCAACGAACGAGGTTGAATGTGAAGCATAGATCGCGTTATAATCCGTTCGCACATCCGTTCACCTGATGCGAATCGCTCGGCGTCGTCTCGCCTGAATTTATTCCACACTAAATTGCTAGATCATTAAGTTAAGCATGAAGGAAGTAGACTATGCGATTAAGAATATCCTGTTCCAATATATTCTACGACAGTAGAAAAAATCATTATTAATTGTTCAAGGAACGTTCGGTTCCATTGGTGTGGTTAAAATAGCTCCTATTGTTAAGAAAAACGCGTCGTTAAGTAGCGCGTCGTTGCACATGAGTTCCGAACACGAATGGAAGAGACATCAATTATAAGATTACACAAATCTTCGTTACGATTTAATGTTTTGCAGAGGAATCACGAAAATTACATAAACACGCATTATAAATTTGTTCAGCACACATTGGCTGACCGCGTCAATTTCTATTGATTATCTGAAAGCTTATCTGATGACGAAGTCACCAAAAACTCTATAAAGAAATATAATTCGAGTATATATTGGGAGTGTGAATAAGTTCTCGCCGTTTCACCATCAGATGGCGGTATAAAAATTTTCTGTGTATAATTCAAGATGATTACGCATCTATATTGAAGTTCTATAATCTATGTTTAAAATCAGTGCGTGTCTTTCCATTAACCTATAAAGAACATTTTCTTTTCGTAGCGTAAAACATGTCAAATTTCGTGCCAAATAAACCGTTTTTGCAGGGAATTTTACTCCACTATTTTATTCAGAAGAAATCTGCAGCTGAAGCACACAGAAATCTTGTGGAAACCTATGGTGATCATGCTCTGTCGGAAAGAACATGCACAGATTGGTTTAACCGATTTAAAAATGGTGATTTTGATGTTCAAGATAGAGAACGCAGTGGTGCACTAAAAAAGTTTCAAGACGAAGAATTGGAAACATTACTTGCTGAAGATCCATGTCAGACGCAATCCGATGTTGCAAAATCATTAGGAGTTGATTGAACAACAGTTTCGAAACGTCTGACAGCATTAGGAATGATACAAAAGGGAGGATCTTGGGTGCCGTACGAACTGAAGCCGAGAGACGTCGAACGGCGTCTTGTCACATGTGAACAGCTGCTTCAACATGTGATGAAAAGTGTATGTACTACAATAATCCCAAGCGTAAAAAATCGTGGGTTAAGCCCGGCGAAGCAGTAGCATCAACGCCAAAGCGGAATATCCACGGTTCCAAGCTCATGCTGTGCATTTGGTGGGATCAGCTGGGGGTAGTGTATTACGAGCTGCTCCAACCCAACCAAACCATCACAGGAGATCTCTATCGACGACAATTGATGCGTTTGAGCCGAGCATTGAAAGAAAAACGGCCGCAATATGAGCAAAGACACGATAAGGTGATTTTGCTGCATGATAACGCTCGGCCGCATGTCGCGTCACCGGTCAAAACATACGCTGAAATGGGAAGTCCTACCCCACCCGCCGTACTCTCCAGACACTGCGCCTTCTGATTACTATTTATTTCGATCGATGACTAACAGCCTGGCTGAGCAGCACTTCACTTCGCATGAAGAAACGAAGAAATGGATCGATTTGTGGATAACCGCAAAAGAAGTGTCGTTTTTTCGACGTGGAATTCTAATGCTGCCAGAAAGATGGGAAAAAGTAGTCTCCAGCGATGGGCAATATTTTAATTGACTTGTTTTTTTATTATTTTTTTAAATAAAGGATTTATTTTTACAAAAAACGGCGAGAACTTATTCACACTCCCAATAGTATTTTTACCTTGTTTTCTTGTTGGTACTAAGATAAATTTGTTTAATTCAATTATTCAAATTTTGTAAGCAAAATCTCGATAACGGAAATTGCTCCGAAATATTATAAGAGACACGTTGGTGTTTATGCTATGCTAGCTGTGGCTACATTTATATTGGGAGTAGAAATTAGTTCGGCCCGCTTTCAAAAGATGGCTCTGGCTGTTATGAATGTTTCATAGTGACAGCTGATTTCGGTGGTTTCAGAGAGGTTAGACATTTGTCAATAATATTCAGTTTATATCGCTTTGAGTTTCATACAAAACCCCTATTTTTTAATGTGTAATATGTCAAATTGAATATGTCAAATTTTGTGTTAATTTTGTGTTAAGCAGCATTTACGGGAGGATTTAGTTTTCTGCTTTAATTGGAAGAAAAGTGTAGCTGAGGCGCATCGAATGCTTGTAGAAGTTTATGGTGACAATGCTCCAACTGATAATCATTTAGGGAATGGTTTCGACGTTTCAAGAATGGTGATTTCAGCGTTGAAGACAAGCCTCGCTCTGAACAGCAAAAAAAATTCGAAGACAAAGAATTGGTGGCATTACTCGAAGAAGATCCGAGACAAATGCAAGAGAAGCCTGCAGAATCATTGGGAGTTACGCAACAAGCAGTTTCCGTACGATTAAAATTGGCCGGAATACGAGCAAAGACATGATAAAGTTATTCTTCTGCATGATAACGCTCGGCCTCATGTCGCAAAAGTCGCAAAAAATGATTTGGAAATGCTCAAGTGGGATATTTTACCGCACCCGGTGTATTCGCCGGACATTGCACCTTTTGATTACTGGTTGTTCCGACGGATCCAGCACGATTTGGAAGGTCACCGGTTCACTTCTTTCGCAGAAATCGAAAATTGGCTTCTAACTCGGATCGCCTCAAAAGACGAGACATTTTTTCGAGATGGAATTCGTCAATTGCCTGAGAGGTGGAAAAAAGTAGTAGCCCGCGATGGACAATACCTTGATTAATCTGTTCATTCATTTTGTTCTGAAATAAATGCATTTTTACCATAACAAAACGGACCGAACTAATTTGTACTCCCAATATTAATGAAGCCAGGAAAACCACCTACTGATTAAAATTCATATTGATAAATCTTACTGTTTCCAACAGTCTCTAAATTATTGGAAAAGTTAATATTTAAAAGACTTAAACCAATAATAGAAGAAAGAAAACTTATACCCACACACCAGTTTGGCTTTAGAGAAAAACACTCGTTGCGTGCGTGAAATCAACGCACATAAATGATAAAAGAACAAATACATAGAATCACCAATTTGATAGAAGAAGCATTGGAGAATAAACAAATATATTCAGGCATTTTCTTGGACGTACGAAAAAATTTGATAGAGTATGGTATAGAGAGAATTAAAATATAAAGTAAGCTTAACAAATCAGTATTATCAGATATTAAAATCATATATCAGCGACCTGCACTTTCGAGTTAAATATGAAGAGAAGTACTCAAATATAAAGAAAATAGAAGCGGGAATGCCACAGGGCAGTGTATTAGGCCCTATGCTGTACCTGCTATATATATGAGATTTACCAAAGCCAGCAGGAGCATCGTATCGCAACGTATTGCAACGTTTGCAGACGATATTGCGATTATGACGAGTGAAAGGGAAGCTGAAGAAGTAACCTGTAAAATACAGAAAACTGTTAATCTAGTGAGTGACTGGACTAAAAAATGGAGAATAGAATTAAACGAAATGAAATCAACGCACATAATCTTCATAAACCGCAAGATCAACAGAATATTAGTAAAAATTAATTCAAAACAAATACGATACACAAACACAGCTAAATACTTGGGAATGACTCTCGACGTTAAACTTAAATGGAAAGAACATGTTAAAAAAAAAAGAAAATTTAAATGTTATCAGGTCATCAAGGATGAAATTTGTAGAAAAAAAGGCAAAGTTGGTTGATAACTTACAAATATAAGAAATTATTTTATTCATCAAAGTATGCACACATATAGTCTATACATTTTTGCCATTTAAGCGGCTGGTTGTTCAGGCCGGTGATATAAAACCCTGGCGGACGAGAGTCAATGAATTCCTGGAAGGCCAGTTTTACAGCATTGTCGGAATTAAATTGTTTTCCTATTAAAAAGTTGTCCAAATTGCGGAAGAAGTGGTAGTCAGTGGGGGCTAGGTCTGATGAGTATGGAGGATGATGAAGAAGTTCCAACTTGAATTCCTGTAGATTTTCCATAGTCATTTGTGCTGTATGTAGTCTAGCGTTATTATGCAATAAGATAGGAGTCGATCTGTTGACCAATCTAGGCTGTTTTTCTTTAAGTTTTTGCATCATTTCGTCCAATTGGTTGCGGTATATTTCTGCTATGATCGATGAGCCATGTTTCGTGAAATCATAATAGATAACACCTGCGCTAGAACACCAAACACTCACCATCAGCTTCTTCTCATGAATATTGCGCTTTGGAGTGTGTTTTGGTAATTCATCCTTGTCCAACCACTGTCCTAAACGATTTGCGATTGTCGTATTGGATCCATTTCTCATGACAAGTGAAAATTCGATTAAAAAATGGATCAGATTTGTGACGAGAAAGCAACATTAAGCAAGCTTCCAAACGCTTTTGTTTCTGTTTCTCATTCAGTTCATGTGGAACCAACTTATCCAACTTTTTCACTTTACCGATTTGAGCTAAATGAGTTAATATTGTTTGTTTGCTAACACCAAACTTCAACGATAATTCATAGGCATTCTGAGATGGGTCAGACTCAACGGTGACCTTTAGTTCGTCATTATTGACCTTTAATTCTGGGCGACCGCGTAATTCATTTGCGAGGTCAAAGTTACCTGTACGAAATTTGGCGAACCAATTTGATACTGTCTGCTGCGTAGTAACACTAGAGCAAAATACACTATTAATGTTTCGCGCGGTCTGCGATGCCGTAGTTCCATGTAAGAACTCATACTTCATAATATTGCGAATTTTCGACCGTTCCATTTTCAACAAAATTAATTTAAAAAAAAAAGGTTTTATCGTTTTTTAGAGCTTACAATGATTTCTTTAAACAGGCGAGATATGTAACTTTCCAACCAAAGAAACAGAACGGTATTAAGCCAATATCAAATAATAAGCTGTTACAGTTGGCAATATTATTAACTACAAATTTCATCCTTGCCATCCTAATAAATAAAAAAGTTATACTGGCTTTCAAGACGAAACTCGGAGCTAACAGTATACAACAAGCTGCTGATATACCGCCAAATTCTGAAACCAACATGGATGTACGGAATATAGCTCTGGGGCTATACCAAGAAATCAAACTTTTAAATCTTGCAAATGTTGTTCCAAGATAATGTACTGCGGAACATAATTAATGCACCGTGGTATATAAGAAATCATGATTTACACAAAGACCTAAAGGTGGAATATGTCAGTGAAGAAATAAAGAAAAATGCGATAAAATATAAGCAAAAACTCGGCCAACATAACAACACTGACATGCGTAGAATAAGCAATGATAAAAATTTAAAGAGGAGGATTAAGAAGATTAAACCTATTGATTTAATGTCGAACACAGAGGAACACAACTAAACCTATTTAATTAATAATTAAAGCACAGGAATATCTTAGAAAAGGACGATGGGACTTATCACTGGGTTATATCACTACAAATGTGAACAGATATGTGCGAGGGAAATTATTAGATGAGTGTAACTCAGTTGTCATAGATATTTATAATAGTTATTTATAATAATATAAAGAAAATATCTTCATGATAATTGATTTCTCTTTCTTTAGATCGTCATTAAATGTAATAAGTGAAACGCGTTAAAAACACATGATTTTTATGATTTTATTTAACCTGAACTGCGTGTCAATATATCTGTTTCTGTGATAATGGCCACATGAAATGAACGGATACATCTACATTTGATGCAAATGAATTAACTGCAAACTTCAGAAGCGTAATTTTATTTTGCCAGCTGGCAATATTTTAAAAGATCCCATTATAATTAAATTCTGCAATTGCTGCCACATTGCTCCATGAGATTTCAAGTCGCT
This sequence comes from Dinoponera quadriceps, assembly GCF_001313825.1. Taxonomy (NCBI): domain Eukaryota; kingdom Metazoa; phylum Arthropoda; class Insecta; order Hymenoptera; family Formicidae; genus Dinoponera; species Dinoponera quadriceps. Next base: position 10,571 of record NW_014555073.1, on the reverse strand, counting down.
GATGAATCAGGCCGTCGATAAGCACCGACATTATTCACGATCGCGACGGGTAACTATAGTTTCAGATTTTTCGTGGATTGCAACGTGATCGTTTCCGTGATTGAGATATCCAAGATCGTTCTGCGAGGGACGGCCCTTCATAGATCATTCTCGATCCCGATACTTGCATGGGAAACAGTTCGGACACCAGGCATTCCTTGCGGACGTATTACGAGCTGTTGCAAGCTGATAACATCGACTAGGGATGCACTACGAAGGTGCGAACGCATCTTTCTTTTGCGAAGAAATGGAAGGCATTTCGTTAATCCACTTCGTGCCGTTCCGTGTGAGGAAATTTTTCCTTGTCGAAGCTCCGTTTCTTTCTTTTTGACCACTAGGGTGGTGCACACTTTATGGGATCGCTTGCAGTCGCCTCGATAATATCAAAACGGTTAAAACATTTGCTAACAAATGCTCGGCAATTATGCAAAGGAGAAATTAAAGAAGCGTCTTCAATTTTATCGTGATTTCGTGTCCTTGCATTTGTATAGTATACATTCTTTTAGCAACTTAACGTAACATACTGGAATAGTTTTCATCCTCGCTTATTTAAATTTCATATAAAAGTGTTAATAAAAATTTATGAAAATTATGATTATACTTTTATAACAGTACAACAGAATTGTATAAATAAATGATCAAAAATATTCACATAAGAGTATTTCATTTTATTAGAAATATAAAGATAATTGCGCTGTGAGAACATAAGATTACATGAAAATGTATAATTTTCATAAAAATAAATTAAAAAATTTATATTCTTAGATCTTCCCTACAATAATTGAACTTTTAAGAAAAAAATATGATGCGCGTCTAAACAACAAGAATCGATCAAATATTAAAAAATGACAAAATAAGAGAAAAATGTTTATTACTAATACAACATTTGTACATATCTACGTTATTTTTTTACTCATTATTATTCTCTAAACTATTGTAATCACTATTGTTATGTAAACATTTTGATATCAAGAAATAAGTCTTTTTATTCTTTCTTGCTTTTTATTCTCTTTTGCATTAAAATCCACCGCCTAAATGTTCAGCCAATTTATATTGCTGTTTTCAACTTTTCACTTTTCTTGAACTGACGAGAACCTAGACATTTCTTTAGATGAAAGAAAACGTGAAAATCACTCGGTGCAAGGTCTGGACTGTAATGAGGGTACTAAAAAAATTTCCATTAAAATTGCTAAATCTTCTGAACAGTGCAAGCAGCAATTTCTAATTATTCATTTATAATAATACACTTTTGTATTTTTCAATTTACCATCATATTTTGTAATTTGCCGCTTCATGATTTTCTAGTGCAACCAGATGCACCGTCAAAAAGATCAGTACAATACAATTCGCCCTCATTCAGAACATTTCATTTATCCGAATATGAATTCTACGCTATTGGCACTAGGACAGTTTTCATTCGTCAAACACTACAAACTTGAACTGGGAGAGAGTACAACCCGAATATGTGGCACCGAAAAAACTCGCATTCAGTGTGCACTAGTACAAACAACCGAATTCGCTGTTAGTAAATCGGTGATGAATTCTGATTTACTGAATATTGTGCGCAAATGTTCGTTTGGCGTCCAAATCGGCGAGTGTCGCATGAAACTTTAAATTGCATTATATTTCGCTCAATTTCCCATTTCTATTCCCATTGTGCTTATTAGTTTTAATAAAGATGTGGCTCCTTCAGTAAATAGACAAACTGCTTCATAAACTGTTGTTTGAACAGTGCGAGCACTGCTGTTGGTAATTTTTGAGGCCATTCTCCAAATTATCATTGTTAGTATTTTATTATTATTATAATTATTGTTGTTGTTGTTGTTATTGTTGTTGTTACTATCATTATTACTATTACTTCCTCATAACCTGTGGGTTAAGCTACAATTAAAATAAGTTATAAAGAAACGGTTTTACAAGAGCCGCCTTTCTATCTGCGCGTTGCTCCACAAAGGACAACTACGAGGGTGGATCAAATATAAACGAACCTTTTTAAATTGCGCGCCCGTCAACGGCGTGAGGGGTCTATAACGTTTTAGACAGTGGAAGGGTGTCATGTGGAAGACAGTAATAACGTTGGTGCGCCACGTGCTTCTTATTCTCAGCAGCAATCACGATGAGCGAGGAAGAGGTATATCCCGCAGTTGCACAACGTGTTATTATTAAGTTTCTCGTTAACAAAAATGTAAATGCTGCTGAAATTCGGCGCCGTTTACTCCCACAGTTCGGGGAAAGAACCCTTTCATGGGCTCGAGTAAAGCAGTGGTGTAACGAATTTAAGAAAGGACGGGAGCGTGTTGAAAACATTGCCCACCCGCGCCGTCCCTGCACCAGAATTACAGCGCAGAACACCGAGGTTGTTCGAGGACTCATTGAAGGCGATCGGCACTTAACTGTTCTTGAAATCTTTCAGGAACTTTAGTTCGAGCTGCCTATTGGTCAAAAAGGCGCGGCATTCCGATTAGAAGTTTGTTGCTTCTCCATGACAACGCCAGACCCCACACCGCAGCAGTAACACAACAAAAATTGGCCGATATGCACTGGGCTGTCCTAGAACATCCACCTTACAGCCCAGACCTGTCACCATGCGACTTCCACATGTTTGGGCCATTCAAGGAAGCCCTTGGTGGACAGCGTTTCACAACGAACGAGGAAGTGCAGCAGTTCGTGTGCAATTGGTTAGATACACGTCCGCGAACTTTTTATAATACCGAAATTAAAAAATTGTAAGACCATTAGAAAAAATGTATAGAAAAAATGGGGGACTTTGTAGAAAAATAAAAAAAATGTAAATTAGAATTGATTTTGAAAAATATATGGTTTTTTTGCAAAAGGCTTGTTTATATTTGATCCACCCTCGTACATACCTGCGCAATACAATACATCCCGCAATACAAACTGCTAACTGTAACCTCTATAGTTGTTTGAATTTCAAAAAAATAGTTTTAGGATCTCATTAGTAAGACATTAAGCATACAAAATATGTGAAAAAACAAAAAATCTATTTTTCCAATCCGAGAAAGATATATGCCTCCTTAAATTCATTTATTTAGAAGTAAACAGTCTTCAATGCTGGCACAGAGTCCTCGTGAACTACATCCAATTCGATTTTTATCTGTGCGGCCGTTAATTTCTTCAAATAAAAATGTTTTATGTTGGCACGGAACTCATTTTTCTTGATCGTAGCAAATGCAAAAGTGGACGATTTAAATGGCTATCAAACGTTAATTACTAGTCGCGTTTGGCTGAAATTTTGGCAGAGATCGGTGGAGGAATAATACTTGCCAGCAGTGATGTCATTTTATAAATTGTGATCCATGCTATCTTATGGAAATTTATAGAATTTTTTTAACTAATCTCATATCACACATTTCAATTCATTAAAAAGTAGAATTATTTGAATTTACAAAAATTCATCATTTTTTATAAATTAGAAATAAGCGTTTACAGCAGAACTATATATATATTAGGTGGTAAACTTAGTTCCTGCGGTTTTTTGTTTAAAAAACTCATTTATTTCGACATCAAAAGCAAAAAATACATTAATCGAAGTATTTTCCCTCGCTAGCTATACATTTTTCCCATCTTTCGGGCAACGCGTAGATTCCGCGACGATAGAACGATTGGTCTTTTAATGCAATCCATTCATCGATCCATTTTCGCACATCCTCGTAATTTCTGAAGTGTGTATCCACCAAGCCGTGCTGCATCGACCGGAACAAGTAATAGTCCGAAGGAGCTAAGTCTGGTGAATACACTGGGTGCGGGAGAACTTCCCACTCGAGCTGCATCAGTGTTTCTTTGACGACTTTGGCAACGTGTGGTCGAGCGTTGTCGTGCAAAAGCATGACTTTACGTCGATTGCTGGCTGCTGCTGGCCTTTTTTCCAACAATGCTTCATTCAGACGGTTTAATTGTGATTGATATCGATCCCCCGTGATATTTTCGTTCGGTCTCAATAGCTCATAATAAACGACGCCGTGCATATCCCACCAAATGCAAAGCATT
>NW_014555073.1:0-5390 GCF_001313825.1 Dinoponera quadriceps | reverse complement strand
ATGAGCTTGGAACCGTGGATATTCCGCTTTGGCGTTGATGCTACTGCTTCGCCGGGCTTAACCCACGATTTTTTACGCTTGGGATTACTGTAGTTTATCCACTTTTCATCACCAGTCACAATACGATGTATGAAACCTTTCCTTTTCTGTGGTTGAAGCAGCTGTTCACACGTGACAAGACGCCGTTCGACGTCTCTCGGCTTCAGTTCGTACGGCACCCAAGATCCTTCCTTTTGTATCATTCCTAATGCTGTCAGACGTTTCGTAACTGTTGTTCGATCAACTCCTAATGATTTTGCAACATCGGATTGCGTCTGACATAGGTCTTCAGTAAGTAATGTTTCCAATTCTTCGTCTTGAAACTTTTTTGGTGCACCACTGCGTTCTATATCTTGAACATCAAAATCACCATTTTTAAATCGGTTAAACCAATCTCTGCATGTTCTTTCCGACAGAGCATGATCACCATAGGTTTCTACAAGATTTCTGTGTGCTTCAGCTGCAGATTTCTTTTGAATAAAATAGTGGAGTAAAATTCCCCGCAAAAACGGTTTATTTGGCACGAAGTTTGACATGTTTTACGCTACAAAGAGAAAATGTTCTTTATAGGTTAATGGAAAGACACTCACTGATTTTAAACATAGGTTATAGAACTTCAATATAGATGCGTTATCATCTTGAATTGTACACAGAAAATTTTTATACCGCCATCTGATGGTGAAACGGCGAGAACTTATTCGCACTCCCAATATATATATATATATTTTTTTTTTTAACGTCAAACGGATATCCAAGGTATCTTTTGACTTTCTTTCTAACATTCCACCGCAGGGATAATTTCGTTAAAAACAAAATCAAACCATCTACTTGATAAAATAGTAGAAACATGTTATTCGCATTTTATTGGAATTAATAAGTATAATATAGTTACAAATATAAATAAGCTATTCTCTTATATAACATTTTTTAAAAATATTATATGTAATGTAAAGAATCCAAAATTTAACGAAAAATCATCTGTTTTAATTTCACGCTTTGATATTTTAATATGGCATGCTAAGGTTAGAAACGATCTAAAGCAATTTTACCTTTATCTTAGATAATTAAAATGGCCTAACTATGTTTGAACGTAATATCCCTCCTTCTCTTCTCTCCAATTAAAACTTTGTATCTCATGATATGAAAGTCCTCTAGTTTAGGAAAGGTTCGCTAGTTTAGGAAATTCAAAATTAGAAATCGGTTGACGTTGAAAATGACTACAATATCCTATGTGCCAGATAAAGGTTAAAAAGAATTCAGTCACATCCCGAATGTTACACATTTTAATTGGCCAGAGAAATAGAAGATCTCTTACGGTAATAGTCGTTGCTGTTGTGACTAGGCACCATTTCTCAACGATTCAACATGTCCCATCGTAGGCTTTTTCGAAACGCAGGCGATCGTGAAAGACCATCTTTTTCATCGTATCACCGTCCTTTCATCCTTTCCCCCGTGAAGCCTCTCGATAAGAACGGGTCTCGCGACTTGATGTATGAGATGCCTATGATTGAACTTTCATTTCCATTCACGTCGCCATTTATTTCACCGCGAGCGATTAATCCATTTCTCCTTTTAACGCGCGCGCTAGCGAACGTCTGATTTATTTTCGCTCACGCTCACCGTCGTTTTCCCTTTCACCTCCCTTTGACGCGACTATTCTCCACTACACGGCCGATTCTTTCATTCACAGGGCAATTTTACCTTGTACTTTTTCTTTTTTTTTTCAGTCGACCATATCCGGTTGCTTCTTCTTACGAAGAAGAGCGAACAGCATTCATGAATATGTTTGTGTGAACTTCGGACCACACGGCACTTCAGCAATGACAGTTTACAAAGCAACAATTGAAAATTGTTAATAACTAAGTTGGAAATATAATAAAATGTAATAAACGCACCTCGATAACATTTTAACGATGCGGCTGGTGCGTTAAACGGTTCTTAAATAATAACGCATCGCGCGTAAATGATAATGTGTTTAAACGATTATCGAGAGAAATCATAATAGTTTTCGAGATATTTCACTCAGCTACTCGAGATAGCCCTTCGTTGTCTCTATTACTATTTATCTTGCAGAGATCTAAACGCTTTCGATCATACCAGAGCATATCTCGGATTTCGGCACGCATCGAGTCTTCCTCGCGAGTGTAGTGGTCATGCGCCTTTCCTGCATTTCTTCCTTTTACCGAGGTTTCTTCATCGCAAATAGATATATTGTCGATCGAATCGCGAACAAACACGCGACTCGAATGCACGAGCCCGCGCACGAGGACGCTTTCGCTCGGCAAAAACTTGAGAAGCCGACGACTGTTTATTCTTACAATTGTCGCGAACGAATTTCTAGTGGTAGAAAGCAATAGTCGTCATAGCGAGTCGTCATTGCAGTAATTGTCAGCTTTATTCCGCAATTCATCACGAATCATTATATTTTGAGATGAATTCTGCGAAAAAATGTTGCTTAACGGCGATGCATGAAACGTTCATTTTTTCTCTTCTAGTCGTATTTACATAACTCGGCAGCAAGCGAGCGAGCGTTGTTACTTGCCGCAATGTAGGCCTTTACTTCTTTTACTCTTTATATCTTTCTTCCTCATAACTTTCTTTTCTTTTTTCCTTCTGAAATCTTTATTAGTCTCTGCCATCTTCCATTCAGACCGTTTCTGTGTAAATATCTTTTACCCAATTTTCAATATTCTAGCAGATTAGATCTTGACTTTGAACTTACTCATTCCGAAGTGACACACATAAGGCAATTCATATCTTTGTTTATTCATACTTTGTGATACTCACAAGAATTTCTATTGTAAGTTCGTATTACTTATATGCATAAAGGTCTCATAGGAAATTCTAGAAGGCTCTTAAAAAACATATATATTAGATTGTTTGGAAAGTTCGATTTAAATTTCAAGCGTTCTGCATTGCTATAGTAATTAGTAAGAGCAAGGGCGCTCTAGACGATTTTGTATCTATCAATAAATCTTTCCAGATCTGTAAGCTCGCCAAGGGAACTTTACAGACTTTCCTAAGTGCAACCATTTTGGCAGAAATCAGGTAGAAATATGGAGAAAGTTCACTTTCGCCATGTGATGCTCTATTGCTTCTAGCATGGCTTTATGGCTTCGCAGAAGACGATTCAGATCCTAAATTAGATATCCTTTGCATATAGAGATACTTGTGTCACCAGAGAGTTCGGAATTGGTATCGAGGGTTCGAAGCTGGCGATTTCAACATAAAAGATCAAACTCGCTCTAACCGACCGCAGGAAGTTGAAGAAACGCTTCTTAAGGACCTCATGCGCGATAATCCGCGAGTGATCATTAAAGAACTCACCGACATTCTGCACATGTCCATCTCCATTGTGCATGACCACCTAAAGAATTTGAGACTCTCAACTCGTCTAGAAATCTCGTTACCACACGAAATGGGTGAACGGCAGTTAGTTACTCGTAAAATGTGCGAACACCTGCTTCAACGGCACCAAAAGAACCTTTTTTGCAGGAGATTCTAATGGGCAATAAAAACTGGATTCTGTACAACAATGTCAGTCACAAGAAATAATGGGGAACTGCTAGTGGCGCATTTGTGTAAACAGTAGCCAAGCCAGGTCTACACCCAAAGAAGATTATTTTGAGCAGCTGTTAGAATTTTAAGAGCGTGACGCATTTTGAGCTTCTTCAACTGAACAACACAATGTTATCTACGCGGCGAAATGCAATCTCCAGTTGAATGAACTGGAGAAACACTGAAGCGCCCTGAAATCTCCAACAAACGTGGAATTGTCTTTCATCATGATAACGCCCGATCTAATTTCGCAATGTCCATTGTAGAAGCTACTGGACTTAAAATGGAATGTTTTTCCTCATACTTCGTATTCTTCTGACTATCTGATTGCTATCTATTTCTCTCTTTGAGAAATTTTCATCGGGACAAAAAATTTGGGTATTTGGAAACCTTTAAGGTTTACCTTAATCAATTATTCGTTAATAAGGAACCTTTGTTTTGGAACAAGAGCGTTATGCAGCTACCCGAAAGATGGATTAAAGTCATTGAACAATGCAATACATATTTGCTTTAATAAAGTTATTTTTGAGTAAAATATTGCGTCCTGAATTTACATAGAAGATTTTTAACGGACATTCCGAACAATCTAATATTATTAACTCTGTGACTACATTATTTGTACTAGTTTATGTATATTATTTGTGCGTTATAAAATCGTATCAATTAGTAGAAATTTGCGTTATGATTTGACAACTGTCCAAATCAATTGCGAGTTATAATATTCTTGCATCTGGTTATTGCTGAAAAATAACCCACGCCGACAAATCGTACGACATCGAAACAAATGATGCGTTTTCGGAATAAGAATGTATATTGCCAAAAAAGCATCGACTTCCAAATAATAGATTATTAAACGCATCGATTTTGCAATGATTTTTTCCTTCAAAATATCGAAAATAATTAATTCATTTATATTTTCATAAATTAATATCTTATCATAAATGTTAGAGTAAAATAATTTAATAAATTATTTAATTAATAGCAATATGTTCTAATGAAATATCGAAAGATACGACTTTTCCTTCGCCAAAAAAGACGTAAAAAACAAGGTTAGGAATTATCGAAATAATTGCTGTCGTTTCATTATAATGCAGATTGGCATTAGTCGCATTGCATCGTTGCGGTTTGTTTCAGGTTGTTTGGTATTTTCCAATCATTACGCGAATTCTTATAATTCATCAATTTGTGTGTGAAAGAAAATAACAATTAAAATTATACACATTTAAAAAAATTTTTTGCTTATATGAATAAAGTTTTACTTAAGGGGTTAGGCCAGTCTAGAGCCCTCAAAAAAGGCTTACTTTGACAATTTATTCTGGGAGTAAGGAAAAAGGAATCGAATTTCTCTCTTTCAGGCTTTATTAAATATGTATTTGAGTGTATAAAAAAATTTTTATATTGATATTTTGATACAAAATGGCGGCTACTGGGCCAATCTTCGGAATCACCATTTTCAAAAGGGCCTCTACGAGCGGTGATTCTAGGAACTCGTGCTATCTGAAACAAAATAAAGAACGGGATTTAATCTACATAAGACTTGCTAGTAAAGTACGTATGTTTTTAGCTTTACATAAATTTTTCGCAAAATGGCGGACTTGTAAAAAAAAGGTTCAATTTTTGACCGAAAAAATGAGCAGTAAATTGTTTATAAAAAAAAAATTTGCAATGATAACAAAAAAATCGTACGTAGTTTACTAGATAATGTTACTGTGAAGCTAGTTAAAATTTCAAGTGGATACGTGCTATAGTCTCCAAGTACCATCGTCGCCCGATTTGAAAAATGCAGTTTCGAG
>NW_014555072.1:0-574 GCF_001313825.1 Dinoponera quadriceps | reverse complement strand
GAACTTAATTTCTATACCTGGAATACGATCATATGAGAGTGTTGAAAGGAGAATTTTGATTGAAATAATTGAAAGGAAATGAATGAATAAATGTAAAAACTTAGTTAAATTTAGGGTATTTTGAATAAAACAATTTATTAATTGTACTAATTACATAATTAGTTCTCACATGGATTAACAATAGTGATAAATTGATGAGAAAAGTCATTGTAAAAGATACAATATTTAAAATATGAAAGAATCTTTAACAATGNAATATGTGTTAAACATTAAACAAATTTTATAAATCGTCATTATTGGAATAATGCAAGTAAAAATGTAGAGTGAAGTAAAATTAAGTAAAAAGTAATCCGTGTAAATTAATGTAATACAATCGGATTTAACGTGACAAGAATGTTTAATATTTCGGTATGATGAGAAAAACAACATTATACCAGGTGTAGAAGTATGAAACCGGAATTTCCCTATAGACGGTGTTAGCCATCAGTTTAGGGACCGTAAGACCGCTTCTGCAGCGCCATCACTTCCCTCTAACAGCTAACGAAGATTTTCAACACACAAAAACTCAAGTTCC
>NW_014555071.1:0-634 GCF_001313825.1 Dinoponera quadriceps | reverse complement strand
TTCAAAAATATCGGCTAATAATAAGACATCAGTCTTCAGATATAAATCGATGTATTCACCCAAGGTTTCAAGAGAGAATCGTTGCCAGACGTTCGCAGCGTGCGCGTAATCGCTCTCGGATACCGTATTATCCGTCAACGAACTATAAAACATTTCTCGCGGTGGTAAACACGGGTCCTGCAGCTTGTCCGCGCAATCAAGATATTCATATGGAAAAACACCCTTTCGCGTCAATAAATCGAAATCGGATGTATTTGAAAATGTAGATTGTAAAATTTTTAATTTTTCTTTGTCGAGAAAAGATGCTAATTTTTCGAGACTGGTATTTAGAAATTTGTATGAATCGATGAATCGTAGCTGTATGCAATTTCGTGAATCGAATTTTTTTGCTGTATCTTTGACGTGTTTCGTAAATAATACATATTTTTCTTTTGTTATCGGCAGCACGTTGATCGAGCTTTCAAATGCATCTGCTATTTCCGTGATAATAAAATTTGAATCGTAACCGGATAAATTATGGAAAACTACTGGGATGTAATATGAATGTTTATAATTTAAATTGCACTTTCAATGCGCGGGACCTCTGTACCGTCCGGTGAGATGGCAATGATCGCGTACGCGTGTATCCTCTTTC
>NW_014555070.1:0-511 GCF_001313825.1 Dinoponera quadriceps | reverse complement strand
CTTGTTTTGTTTTACTTATTATTTTATTCTTTGCTCTGCGGCTCCACTCATTCTCGTTTGAAATCCCAAACATCGCGGACGCGCGCTCCCGTCGGCCTTTTCGCCATCGACGTCGTCGTTCCCCTTCGTGCGCGAATTTACTCTGTTAAACCCATTAAAGTTTCTACATTTATTTCAAACGCCCCAGCATTATTGTGTACACGTTCTTTCTTAAATTGCGGTAAACGCTAAATATACGCATTCATGCGAGGCGACTTGGTATCAAAGCTGGCATACCTTTGTGCCTGTTAGCGCTCCGAGTGGAAAATGTCACCAAAGCATGACGCAGAAAGATAAGCAAATGGAAGAAAAAAGAGGATTTACATATAAAGTACGTGAACGAACCGTGCGGATCTGTGCCGACTACGGTCTATCGGGGAAAATTTTGCACAAAAACCTCTCGGCTTCTGATAAGTCCCGAGAAAGTAATTATTACAGAGTACAAGAGAAAGAGAAAGAGAGATCCCGAACT